>NC_067207.1:12287592-12519884 GCF_026262505.1 Trichomonas vaginalis G3
AGAGATAATAAAACACATTTATACTAATTTACTTCAAAATACAAAGTATTTGACAGCTAAATTAGTTACTTTACAAGCCTATCAATACCCTTTTACGATTATTGCTACTTTCGAAATAAAAGTAAAAACAAATTTATACTAATTTACTTCAAAATACAAAAGTATTTGACAGCTAAAATTAGTTACTTTAGCAAGCCTATCAATACCCTTTTACGATTATTGTTACTTTTCGAAATAAAAGTAAAAACAAATTTATACTAATTTACTTCAAAATACAAAAGTATTTGACAGCTAAAATTAGTTACTTTAGCAAGCCTATCAAACCTTTTACGATTATTGTTACTTTTTCGAAATAAAAGAAAAAAAACAATTATTTACTAATTTACTTCAAAATACAAAAGTATTTGACAGCTAAAATTAGTTACTTTAGCAAGCCTATCAATACCTTTTACGATTATTGCTACTTTTTCGAAATAAAAGTAAAAACAAATTTATACTAATTTACTTCAAAATACAAAAGTATTTGACAGCTAAAATTAGTTACTTTAGCAAGCCTATCAATACCCTTTTACGATTATTGTTACTTTTTCGAAATAAAAAGTAAAAACAAATTATAACTAATTTACTTCAAAATACAAAAGTATTTGACAGCTAAAATTAGTTACTTTAGCAAGCCTATCAATACCCTTTTACGATTATTGTTACTTTTTCGAAATAAAAGTAAAAACAAATTTATACTAATTTACTTCAAAATACAAAAGTATTTGACAGCTAAAATTAGTTACTTTAGCAAGCCTATCAATACCCTTTTACGATTATTGTTACTTTTTCGAAATAAAAGTAAAAACAAATTTATACTAATTTACTTCAAAATACAAAAGTATTTGACAGCTAAAATTAGTTACTTTAGCAAGCCTATCAATACCCTTTTACGATTATTGTTACTTTTTCGAAATAAAAGTAAAAACAAATTTATACTAATTTACTTCAAAATACAAAAGTATTTGACAGCTAAAATTAGTTACTTTAGCAAGCCTATCAATACCCTTTACGATTATTGTTACTTTTTCGAAATAAAAGTAAAAACAAATTTATACTAATTTACTCAAAATACAAAAGTATTTGACAGCTAAAATTAGTTACTTTAGCAAGCCTATCAATACCCTTTTACGATTATTGTTACTTTTTCGAAATAAAAGTAAAAACAAATTTATACTAATTTACTTCAAAATACAAAAGTATTTGACAGCTAAAATTAGTTACTTTAGCAAGCCTATCAATACCCTTTTACGATTATTGTTACTTTTTCGAAATAAAGTAAAACAAATTTATACTAATTTACTTCAAAATACAAAAGTATTTGACAGCTAAAATTAGTTACTTTAGCAAGCCTACTAATACCCTTTTACGATTATTGTTACTTTTTCGAAATAAAAGTAAAAACAAATTTATACTAATTTACTTCAAAATACAAAAGTATTTGACAGTAAAATTAGTTACTTTAGCAAGCCTATCAATACCCTTTTACGATTATTGTTACTTTTCGAAATAAAAGTAAAAACAAATTTATACTAATATACTTCAAAATACAAAAGTATTTGACAGCTAAAATTAGTTACTTTAGCAAGCCTATCAATACCCTTTTACGATTATTGTTACTTTTTCGAAATAAAAGTAAAAACAAATTTATACTAATTTACTTCAAAATACAAAAGTATTTGACAGCTAAAATTAGTTACTTTAGCAAGCCTATCAATACCCTTTTACGATTATTGTTACTTTTTCGAAATAAAAGTAAAAAACAAATTTATACTAATTTACTTCAAAATACAAAGTATTTGACAGCTAAAATTAGTTACTTTAGCAAGCCTATCAATACCCTTTTACGATTATTGTTACTTTTTCGAAATAAAAGTAAAAACAAATTTATACTAATTTACTTCAAAATACAAAAGTATTTGACAGCTAAAATTAGTTACTTTAGCAAGCCTATCAATACCTTTTACGATTATTGTTACTTTTTCGAAATAAAAGTAAAAACAAATTTATACTAATTTACTTCAAAATACAAAAGTATTTGACAGCTAAAATTAGTTACTTTAGCAAGCCTATCAATACCCTTTTACGATTATTGTTACTTTTTCGAAATAAAAGTAAAAACAAATTTATACTAATTTACTTCAAAATACAAAAGTATTTGACAGCTAAAATTAGTTACTTTAGCAAGCCTATCAATACCCTTTTACGATTATTGTTACTTTTTCGAAATAAAAGTAAAAACAAATTTATACTAATTTACTTCAAAATACAAAAGTATTTGACACTAAAATTAGTTACTTTAGCAAGCCTATCAATACCCTTTTACGATTATTGTTACTTTTTCGAAATAAAAGTAAAAACAAATTTATACTAATTTACTTCAAAATACAAAAGTATTTGACAGCTAAAATTAGTTACTTTAGCAAGCCTATCAATACCCTTTTACGATTATTGTTACTTTTTCGAAATAAAAGTAAAAACAAATTTATACTAATTTACTTCAAAATACAAAAGTATTTGACAGCTAAAATTAGTTACTTTAGCAAGCCTATCAATACCCTTTACGATTATTGCTACTTTTTCGAAATAAAAGTAAAAACAAATTATACTAATTTACTTCAAAATACAAAAGTATTTGACAGCTAAAATTAGTTACTTTAGCAAGCCTATCAATACCCTTTTACGATTATGTTACTTTTTCGAAATAAAAGTAAAAACAAATTTATACTAATTTACTTCAAAATACAAAGTATTTGACAGCTAAAATTAGTTACTTTAGCAAGCCTATCAATACCCTTTTACGATTATTGCTACTTTTTTCGAAATAAAAGTAAAAACAAATTTATACTAATTTACTTCAAAATACAAAAGTATTTGACAGCTAAAATTAGTTACTTTAGCAAGCCTATCAATACCCTTTTACGATTATTGTTACTTTTTCGAAATAAAAGTAAAACAAATTTATCTAATTTACTTCAAAATACAAAAGTATTTGACAGCTAAAATTAGTTACTTTAGCAAGCCTATCAATACCCTTTTACGATTATTGTTACTTTTTCGAAATAAAAGTAAAAACAAATTTATATACTAATTTACTTCAAAATACAAAAGTATTTGACAGCTAAAATTAGTTACTTTAGCAAGCCTATCAATACCCTTTTACGATTATTGTTACTTTTTCGAAATAAAAGTAAAAACAAATTTATACTAATTTACTTCAAAATACAAAATATTTGACAGCTAAAATTAGTTACTTTAGCAAGCCTATCAATACCCTTTTACGATTATTGTTACTTTTTCGAAATAAAAGTAAAAACAAATTTATACTAATTTACTTCAAAATACAAAAGTATTTGACAGCTAAAATTAGTTACTTTAGCAAGCCTATCAATACCCTTTTACGATTATTGCTACTTTTTCGAAATAAAAGTAAAAACAAATTTATACTAATTTACTTCAAAATACAAAAGTATTTGACAGCTAAAATTAGTTACTTTAGCAAGCCTATCAATACCCTTTTACGATTATTGTTACTTTTTCGAAATAAAATAAATTTATTATCAAAAACCTTTTTTTCTTAGTAAAAATAAACGAAATTTTTTACCTTATGAACTTTTGATGGAAATATGCAAATTTAAAATAATAAAGAAAGCCGCGAGCGAAGCGATCGGCTTAGTTCGAAGATTTTGATTCAAATCTTTGCTGATCTGTAATTCGCGGAAGCCGCGAGCGAATCGAGCGGCTTAGGTCTAAGATTTTGATTCAAATCTTTGCTTATATTCCTTAAATTCTTTATGAAACTCGCAACAGTTCCATAAAAAATTTTAAATTCTAAACTGTCGAAATTACCGATCGGTAATCACACCCTTCAGGGGTGTGTCACTTTTTACAGGCGTGTCACTTTTAGCTAAAATTACCCCTACTCATATTGTGTCACAGAGGTCAACAATGTCATAAAAATTTCAAACTTCCTGTTTTATAAAGAATATGGCATTAAATTAGACAATATTGATGACTTTGAAAAAATTAGTTTAGAAAATCTTGATATTCATACAAGTAATACAATTTACAGAGCAATTATGAATAATGACTTCGATGTATTCATCACATTCACTGAAAGCGAAGAATTTTATCCAGATCTACTACTTAATAATGATTTATATCCATCAACCTCGCAACTTACATTACTTGAATTATGTTGTTACCATGGAGCTGTTGATTGTTTCAAGTTATTAAGAACGAAATTTGAGAACGAAATAACTGAGACATGTCTACAATTTTCATTTTTAGGAGGAAATCCAGAGATCATGAGTGAATGTTTGAAATTTCATAAACCAGATGAACAATGCATGAAATATGCAATTATTTCACATAACATTGATTTTGTTACATTCTTGATAAATGAACACATGTTAAGGATTGGTTTATATGATTGTGTACTTTATCATAATCTTGAATCATTTTTAGTATATTTCGATCAAACTAATGATATTAACCAATGCTTTTTTTATTCAGTGATGTTTAACATTCCATCCCTTTCCGAATATTTCCTTTCAGAGGGTGCAAATATCAATCAGAAAGATAAATATGGAAGAACAGCTCTTCATATTACAGCATCAAATAATTATAAAGAAACAGCCGAGCTTCTTATTTCACATGGAATAAATATCAATGAAAATGATAATGATGGAAAAACAGCTTTTTGTTATGCAGCACTAAAGAATAGTAAAGAAACTGCCGGGTTACTTATTTCATATGGTGGAAATATCAATGAAAAAAATATAACGGAAGAAACAGCTCTGCGTATAGCAGCAGAAAAAAAAATAAGATAGAAACGGTCAAATATCTTTTTTTGCATGGTGGAAATATTAATATAAAATGTAAATTTGGAGAAACTCCTCTTCATATTGCAGCACGCCAGAATACATATGAACTTATCGAATTTTTTATTTCACATGATATAAATATCAATGAAAAGGATGTATATGGAAATACAGCTCTTCATACTGCAGCATATTTTCATAGTAAAGAAGCTGCTGAACTTCTTATTTCGCATGGTATAAATCTTAAAGAAAAAAATAATAATGGAGAAACTGCTTTTCAAATTGCTGTACGTCTAAATGTAAAAGAAACCGTCGAATATCTAGATTATCTTGCTCCCCGGCCTAAAAAAATGGGTAATACCAAATTATTTTAAAAATCTGTATTGAAAATTAAAAAAAATTGAAAATCAAATTTAAATATATTTTTTTAATCTTCTTTTTCTTCAGTTACAATAACAATAACAGGTCTATGATTAGTTCCACACTTCTCTTGTTTTATTTTAAAACATTTTCTCAAAATCTCAAATTTCTTGTCAATGTCAGCAAACTTTTTTTCTAACATATTTTTAGAAAAATTAAAATTTTTATCTTTTAGGAAATGTCTAGCGATTTCGCTATCTATATTCGAGACAAGCTTTTCGACAGCAAAACATCTGTCGACCATAAAATCTTACATAGTGTAAACAAGAAAGGTGAATTTGTTCTAAAGTTCTGTTTCTGGGAATATGACAAGAACCATAAAACATTAGGCAGAGAAGTCTTAAATTTGTCAATGACAGACTTGTTGACAGAGATGACGCCGATTGGAAAGATGAAGTCCAACAAAAGTTCTTAGAATGCAAAGAAGACACATGCGCTGTTCTTGAAGATGAAATAGAAAACAGAATAGAAGAGCTATTAAAGGACAAAGACTTTTACAAAATATGGTTCTGAGAAGTTTGACATAACTCCACCAGAGAAGAAGAAGAAGAGAGAGAAGAAAGAAAGAAAGTAGAAGAAGAGAAGAAAGACCGAACCAGTTCCAGAGAAAAAGAAATTTGACATGTAAAAATAAAATTTTTTTTTAGAACATTTCTGGGTCAATGTCAATGTTCTCTTCCTCTTTAGGAGCAAACACTGGCTTAGACTCTAAAATCTTTTTACCCAATTTACCTTGAACTTCAACTATCTTAGACTCATAATATTCATAGTCGTCTGCTTTCTTTGGTTCATAAGGTATAACAAGTTTGTATGCTTTGCCTTCTTTAAGGTTTGAAACCTTCTGTCAAAATTTTCTTTGACTGCTAACAAACCTTCTATGTCTAAGTCTTCAAATTTCGCACCATTTTTAGTCACAATAGCAAACTTAACTGGTTCGATGTTCCAAACTTTGCTGAATGAAGACTTTTCAAAATGGTAGAAGTAAACATTCAAATAAGCGAATGGGTCTAGTTCTTCTTTGACTTCTGTCATGTACTTATTTACTGAGATGAATTTGTCATCTTTTCTATCGGATAAAAAAATATTTTTTTTAAAATTTACTCAAAAAATTTTTCTTTGTATATACACCATTCTGAACATCTAAAAGACTTTTGACATTTGCCAAGAATGTTCGTTTAGAGCTCCATATAACCATATTCTTGACAATATTGTTTATACGAATCGTACAATGACCTTTCATCTAAACACTCAAAGTTAGTCTCATCTATGAACAGTTCATATACACTCTTGTTTGCTTCTAACAATGTTTGTCTCTCTTCGGTATGTGGAATTTGTCTTGGATTGAACTTAGAAATATCTAATGTCATGAAATATGAGAACAAGTGGTTGTAAAAGTCAGATGTCAAAGTTTCTGCTAAGTCGTCAAAATATTCTGTATCTTGCATATGAGAATCTGACGTTCTGACAACTACATATCTTCTGTCAGAACTTTCTAACTTCATCGGAACAGCATTGTTTGAAACCATAATGAAGTTTGCAACATTTTCACAAACTCTTTGGTCTTTATACTTTCTTTCAACAACTCCAACTTTGTCTGTTATAAGACTCTTCAAAGCATCTGAGTTCAAAACTTTTGTTGTATCTATACTTTGAAGTTCATTGCATACTATAAGTTTCATATTCTCTATTGAGGAGTTAAACTTGCCACAGATGTTTTCTAAGTTTGTCATATTCGGGTTCGAATAACCTTCTAACAGTTTGCACAAGATATCTGTAAAGAATGTGTTCTTACCTGTTCCTTGTTTTCCAATTATAATGAGAGCAGTTTTCATTTTTAGCACTTGGATGTTGTAAGATGTTTGCAACCAACATAAATATACTCATAGACTCTTTCGTTTCATTGCATATAATTTCTTTGACATGGTCTAACAAGCTTCTATAATATTTTCTTTCCATTCTACTTGTTCATATTTATATCCAGTGAAGATAGAATAGAAGTTTGGAGAAGGTGTATAAAACTTTATACAACGAACTGAAAAATCTTCTAACTTTGACAAGATATCCCAAGCATCTAACATCTTCATGCAACTTGTACAACTTTTATTTTCTTAAGTTTCTGTCTACATTCTTGTTCTGAAAACTATTGTTGCTCTTGGTTTGTTAAAGACAACATCCCATTCTTTCATGACATAACATTCTGGGGCAGAGTCAACATAAATGACTAAACGTTTCAAATTCTCGACTGCTTTGTTATAGTCTCGAAATGGACACATATTTCTGAAATGCTTGGAAGTCATAAAAATCTGAAACATCTATTCTGTACATTTTTATAAAAATAAAAAATTATTTTTTTTTATTCTTGATTTGTTGTGCATTTGTTGCATTTGTTGCATTTGTTGTTCTTGAGCTATTTGTTGTTGAAGTTGTTCTTGTAATACAATACTTTCACACAGTTGCATCTTCCAATTCGAAACTTTCTGCCGTCATTGACAAATACATAGGACATAAAAGTTTTACAGGAACAAAGTTTGCGTCAACTAATGTCAACGTTATACTTGCCAATGTGTTGAGTTCACTAAGGTTGAAATTCTGCATTCGATGAACATAGGCAAACCAGCAGAGAAAGTGTTGTTTATACGCATAAGTATTTTTGGTCATAATAGTTTCTGTCGACATTCGAATACACTTTGAACCTAAGTTTGAAACAATATATAAGATTGGTGTGCTTAATGTCAATGGAATAGACATTCCTTGTATGACACCTTTCCTGTTATAGGAAACTGTTGGTAGTAAAAAACCAGAAATAAGTTTTGTATTATAGCTCATATTGTTTATAGTAAACTCAGTCGGACATCAAACATAATGAAACTGCTCTAGTTGCAGCACATGTTACACTCGTACGTAAAAGTATTAATAAGTCAACAAAACCTGTTGGTGGTATATCTGAGTAAGTATCTTCAAAGGAGTATTTTTTACCATTCACAACAACATAAGTCTTCTGGTGTCAAAAGAGCAAAACAGGCTTTAGTCGTCATTGTGTTTAAAGTTAGTTTACAATATGTCCTTGAGGACTTTGTAAGTTGTTGTTATAGAATTATATGACTCAGGGTTTTTTAGTCGTAATAGTATAAACCACTATGTCTTCTGCCATTTTACTTAGCAAATAAATTTTAATGAAAATGTTGTGGTCGTCAAATATTTTTATAACGTCTGGGAACTATATTTTAAGTTCAACGTTTCACCTCCTTTCATAACGTATATCTTGTCAATGACATTGTATGAAACACCACAGCAAGCAATGTCGGGTTCTATTTCTTTTGATGTTTATATCGTCTGCCTCTGTCAAAAGTTTCAATAGTTCTTTCAAAATTTCATGAGGTGCGATGACATATGAGTTCACTTTTACAGGGTTTGTGTTCGACCAAGTTAACATTAGACCTAAAGCTTGACAAATCTTCTCCTGAGTTTGAAGTTTGTTTTTCAGTTGTTGGTAGTCGTTTCGAATATCTGCAACAGAACTTAAGTCTCTGCTAACTTCAGGGTATGTTGGTTGTTCTTTTACAGGAACAATTGTTATACCATCTTCGTCTTCGTATGGTTTCCCCACTTCAACATCTCTGTCTTTGACATTGACAACAACACTTTGACTGTTTGTTTGAGTTGGTGAATTTAACTTCACATCTGCCATCGCCATTAAACCTTTTGAAACACTTACGCTTCTATTTTTCGGAAATGACATTTTACTTAGAATAAAAAGATGGACGTATTTGAGTATCTCTTCGAATTGAAGCAAAACAAAGTTTACACACACAAACAATACAAGTTCATTGATAGAATAGTTCTTTATACAACAATGGAAAATGTTATAGAATAGCAGTCTTTGCTGAACCAACAATATTTTCATAAAGCAAAGAAAGTTGGTATAACTGAAATGGTGAAAGTTCTTGAAGCAGACAAAAATATAACAACAAAACTTACAGATATTTCTAAAGGTAAGTTTATAATACAATTTTATGTCAAAACTGGCGTACTGTCAATATTTGACGGAGAGAAGTCAGTTCAAGAACAACTTACTGACTGCTGCCAAAATCTGCTCGATGGAAGCTGTCGTTATGCCAATCTGAGGAGCCCCAGCAGGTTTCATCGAACGAATCTTCAAAAGAGCATCTTCCGTGAAAAGTGCTATTGGTTTTGTAAACTTCTTTGCTCTCAATTCATCTGGACCGTCTCTGTCACCAGTATATGTATTTGAACTGTACCAACAGTTGAAATACCACCCATAAGTCTTCTGAGTCAGCAAATGGAATGCCAAGCCAAAAGTTTGAAACGGTCTCCATTTGTATATTGAGTTTTTTGACCTCCTGTATGAGTCCATACTTTCACATATGGCATAATAGAACTTTGCATTTCAGGGTTAATGGTTGTTGTGAAGTTGTTGTTAAAGTTCATAGCATCTAATGTCAAGTTGTATGACCTCATATCCTCAACTGTAGAATATTCTTCTCTTGGATAGTATTTGCCATCTATGTTTATATGATATTTAATACCAGGGTTGTAGAAACAAGAATAGTCATTTATAGTTCGTCTGAACAGTACAAACATAGTATCTGCATGTTTCATTGCAGTTGTTAAAGCAATATCCGTTCTTGCACCTGGTCAGCACTTTGGTTTCCAACTTCACCTGCAAAGTCTTTGACAGATATTTGGTGTATAGGGAACATAAGTGGAACTGCAATATATTTGGCAGCTAAAGCATTTGAAATATCTGGGTCCAACATATAGACTGCAAGTCTGCTTTCTATTCTCTTGCATTCAAACTTTTCGCATGTGAACTTAACTGGGTCCCAAGCATCTCCAGCAGCATTGAAATATAAGTTTACTTCAGTGTTGAGGTTTGAGAAACCAAAGTCTAAGTCAACTTTGTTTTTTGCAAAAGTCGGCGAATGACATTTTATTTGTTCCCACTACTTCTGTAAGAGTGAATGGGTCTTGTGTTGGTGCAATGACTAAGTTATTTTTGCTTGGAGTAAGTTCGATAGAAATTTTTCCTGCCCAGTTTGGCAAGTATCTTAAAAACCTGAAGATGAGGAAAGATGACAAAGGAACTCTAAGTTTCAATTTTACTTTGGTTACTGCTGCTGCATTTGTCCAGAAAGGTTAACATAAACTCCTGGAACGTTAGGGTCAAGTCTTCTTATTTTCTCAATAGTTGCATACTGGTCTGTTTGTTCTCTCGCTTGTGGTTGTACTGAGTTTCTCAAAGCGAACCATTCATAGTTTGCCCATGTTACTGTTTGAACTAAGTCAGAGTTAGAATATATCTTATATCCCATGAAAACTTCTGGAGCATATTGGTATCCGACATAGAAAATTCCATTGCAACCTTTCTTGTCAGACAACTTGGCAGAAGGTTTTATTTCAATGTCTTGTTCCACGTATAAGAATGAGTTGTCAATAGAAATTATATGAAACCTGTCGCAAGCAATATCTACTGTTGTTGAAGAACCTTCTCCAAACTCACCTACATTTCCATAAGAAACAGCAGTTGTATATTCGTAAGTTCCAGGAACTATTTCTGACCTTCTAATGGCATTGTCGCATTCGTTATACCATTCGGAAACATTTCCATTCATGGCATCCAAAACTGTTGGCGTTATATTCTGAGCGGCGTACATTTCATATGGGTAAAATATAGAATAGTTGGGTTTATGTGTCATAATAGAACCCACGTGGACCAAGCTTTACTTTCTTCCTGACTGAGT
This sequence comes from Trichomonas vaginalis G3, assembly GCF_026262505.1. Classification (NCBI taxonomy): domain Eukaryota; phylum Parabasalia; order Trichomonadida; family Trichomonadidae; genus Trichomonas; species Trichomonas vaginalis. The sequence goes on from NC_067207.1 coordinate 12,298,637, forward strand.
TTTTAACTCTTCTTTTTCCTTCATTGCCACTACTTTCACTAGATGAAGTTACTTCTTCACTACTTTACTTTGTTCTACTCTTCTTCTTTGGTGTCGCTTTGGTAACTTGCCCTCTGCTTCAAGTTGTTGCATCTTTGCCTCATGTTCACCTAGTATGTTGTAAATTTCCCATGTCCTTTTTGCCTTTGGGCTCTGGTCGCCCATCTCAGGTAACCTATATCCTAGAAAGATTTTGTCATAGTTTGTATTTGAGTCTTCGCGTATTGTTTGCATGACTCTTTCCTGAGTTTCCGGTTCAAGCTCTTCAAACAGTGCCTGTCCATATGGAATAAGCTCGTTTCCAAATATATGTTTTTGTAGCCATTCTGGTTTTCTTTCCATGTTACCAACTATATCTTTTGTGAATGGGAAAGCTTTTACCCAATCTTTCAGTCTTGCGTCGTTTATTTCTGTAGTTGGTTTTATTTTGTCAAGGAACATGTTTTTCAATACTAACATTTCATTTGGTACTGTCCATTTGAGTTTTCTTAAATATTCATCCCTTCAGTTCATTGTCTGCAAAGTAAGTTTTTAATGACATTTTGTAAACTTTCATTTGCAAGGTCATGTACAATAGGTTCTCTTCCTTCTCTCTCCTAACTTTCTTTCTAAACTCTTCACCAAATATACCATCTTTATGGTTCTGTGTAGTTCTTTGAGATAAATGTTCTAGAACGTCAGGTGTTATATTTCCATCAGCCATGTTCATTTCATACTGGTCCAAAATATCTGCATCTTTCATATCTTTCAATGGCATTAAAGCCGCGCTGAAAATATAGCTATATCTGGTTCACCATTGACTTCCATTGCGTCTACAACTTCTTGGAATTGTGGTTGTAAGTTTATGAACCACCTATCCGGATTAGCTTTATGACCCCATCTCATTGTAGTTCCATCGTCTGCAGAAACAAAAGTAGGTTTGTTTCCATCTTGGTTAGGTTCTGAATGAACTTTAAACAATGTTTCATTTCTATATGTTTTCTTGAAATTTAACCTTTTATTTTCACCGAGTTCATCCGAAGATTGAACGTTAAATGCTCGTAAGTAAAAAGGGTTGTTGTATTTGTGTACATTTTTTTTCAGTTCTTCCATTCTATGCTGGATATTTTCATCTGATGTTGGAGTCTTTTGTATGTCGGCAAACATTTTTCGATATTCTTCTACTATGTCAGCCGAATTTTTTTTAGACTCTTGGAAATATTCCATATTCTCCGCATACTCTTGTTGAGGGTCAAGATTTTTCGGCTGTTCCAAATCTTCATCTAGTTCTGTGAAGTTAGTTTCCAAAGGAGGGACTTGTTCGTTTCCTTCAGGCTCTTCTAGCTGTTGTTGCTGAACTATTTCTTCCATGTCTGGTTGTATCTGAACTTCTTCCTGTGGAGTTTCTTGTACCTCATCTGGTGGCATTTCATATATTCCGAGACCGTTTTTAACAAGTTCCCTATTTAAGCCATCCGCATTCATAACCCTTTCTTCTTTCGTTCCGTCTCTATTTTTTACGCGTTTCATGAAGATAGTTGAATTATCATTTATCTCTGACACCAAATATCTTGGAGTAAATTCATCCATGTCATTTGGATGATATGCTATTAAATCATATCCTTAGCGAGCTTGTATTTTCCAGGTTTGAAATTATATCCCATTTGGTGCTGAACCATAAAGCTAAATAGGTTCGGGTCAGTATTTCCTTCCTTGAACTTTCTAATAGCTTCTTTATATCTGTCACTAAAGTCAAGAGTATCTGGGTAACCATAATTTTCCTTAAGCATTTTTAAGAATTCTTGGTTTCCTTGTTCTCTACTTCTTTTATGTCCTTGCTCTGTTTGTGGTTGTTGCTGTGCAGTGTTTTGAACTGTTGGTTGTGGTGCAGTGTTTTTGAACTGTTGGTTGTGGTGCAGTGTTTTGAACTGTTGGTTGTGGTGCAGTGTTTTGAACTGTTGGTTGTTGTGTTGGTTTTGGTGCATGCCTGTGTCTGTGTCCATGTGACGATGTAAATGTTCTAGGTAGTCCTGGTGCAGGTGCTTCTCTTGGAGGGTTTGGTGGTATATAAGTTCCACCAGCTGGCACATATGTTCCATCTGCAGCATAATGTCCTACCTGACTTTTCGTTCTTAAGAAAGCATTTACTAGGTCTGTTTTGGTCTGTTGTAACTCTTTTTCTTGACTTTTCACAACAGTTGCTCTAACGGCGTCATAGGCACTTTGAACTGCCTGTCTCGTTGCTGCATCTGTTATTTTCGTCATATTTTGTGCTACTTCTTTTAACTCTTTGTCGAAACCTTCAGACTTCAGTTTCTTTCCAGATGAGAAGTCGTTCACTTGTTTCACCTTACTATGAAGAGCTTCGAAAGCGTTCTTAAAGTCAGCATTTGTTAAAGCTTCATTTGAACTATCTTCATCCGCTTGTATTTTTGTCCTTATTGACCCTATGAGTTGGGCTGCTTTAGCGTTGGCTTGGGCATCTAACCAGTCATTGTTAGCTTTTATATATTCTGCGCTTTTCATTGCCTTTTGCATAGCCGCGTCGTTATTTTTACTTTCTTGTGCTAAGTTTTCATACTGTACGGTTTGGTTTTGCAACTGTAAAAGTTTTTCTGCCTTTACATTTGCTTCAACTTCCTTTTTATACTCATCGCTATATATTATGTCTTCAGGGCTTTTTGTTTTATCTCTTCATCTTTCAGTATTTTATATTGAGTAGTATGGTTTTTCAAATTTATGACATCTTGTTCCATTTTTGCTACTTCTGCTGCTTTTTCTGACACTTTTTTCGCATATTCCTCTGTACTTAGTTCTTTCAGTTGTTCTTCTTTCTTCTTTTTCTCTACGTTAACTCATTGAGTTTCTTTGTGTGTCTGTCATATTCTAGTTTCTTTTCGTTTTCACTTATTTGCTTCTGTATGTCTATGTTTGACTTTTCATTGTCTTATTTGATTTTTGAGTGAACTCAAATTCATTTGACTTTGAGGGTTATAGGCTGTTCCGTCTGCAGCTCCACCATAGCCTGCCATTTTCGCTAAAATGCCGCTCTTAAACCTCCACTCTGTGCACCAACAACTCGGTTTAAAAGCATAGGATTGCTTGACATTTGTTGCAACATAGTGGGGTCATTCATCATTTGTTGTTGCAACTGTTGTTGTGGTGTCAGTTTTACTATTGGATGTTTCAATGCTCTCTTCCTCTTACGTATATTCTTACGTAGCTTACGTGGCATTTTAAGTGAAGTTAAAAAGCGGCTTTTGACAGATGTTTATATGACACTTTTGTTCAGCACAAAAAACTACTCGGTCAAAGTGTTGTCAGTTTTGTAAAATAACCGTCCTATCTCATTCTATAATGGGGAAAAGGCTTCTCAAAGTATACTTCCTTGGAACGCCTGTAACTTTTCCTGTAGCGACGATAGACCCTTATTTGTCCGGACAAAGTTATACTATTTTGAGTGCTCTACAAAAAAGTCAACGGCGACGACTCTCAAAAACCGTTGTGTAAAAAGTTTTACCGTTGGACAAAAAAGTATATATAGAAAACAAAAAACGTTTATAGTTCATTCAATATTTGAGATGGAACGGTTTGCCAACGGTAACTATTAAATAAAATAAAAAAATAGAGGGGGTTACCGTTGACGAAAACGGTTTATTTTAAACTTTTCTATGAGTAGTCCGAAAAAAAACAGTTCATTTTTGTCTAATGTACGCGTCTCGAACAGTGAAGCCCAATTCAATAGAATACTATCTCGAAAAACAAGAAGCTGACACTGCTATTCAGTCTTTAATACAGAACCAAGCTCAGGAGAACTCAAAAGACTCCCAATTCAAATCGACATCCAATTCGAAGCAATTAAAACTTGACACGAATGTTTTAAAACCACAGCCCGCACGAACAAATACAGCTCTAAGAATAGACCAAAGAATACCGAACAAAGAGTTGAGGTCAAGATTGAAATTACAATCGGATGAGTATTTTTCCCTTAACAACCAGGGAAATACTCCATATAACCGTATCTACACAAATACCGTTAAAGAAACAATAACGGCATACACAAAACTCTGTCAATTGGTCCCCAACCAGGACCAATTGACGGACATTATATGTTCCTACCTTCCCATATTTGCTGAGTGTGTGGAAGGTAGGACATTGTTACAAGCTTGCTTACGTATGCCACCAAATCTCCGTCAACAATTTGCTCAAATTGTACATGAATTTAAAGCTTTTAACAACGGATACGATGAAGATGAAGTAGCAGATGAATTTGGGGAAGAAAAAACATTTTTCCCCTCATATAATACGCCTGCAACAGTATTTCCTACTAATGAATTTCACAACTATTGTGTCGTTCATTTAATTGTTGTGGATATGCCCACAGGTGAAGACATTCTCAGTGGTGACTTCATCGAAGTCTGTATCAATACAGAATTGGGAGAAGATGAGTTGCACAAATTCTCCTACGTCGAACATATATTCAAACCAGCACACCAACTCTTTATCGAAACTGAAATAACACTCACACAAAATATGTCCATCTCATTTAAATCCAAATCAGGACGTCCATACAGAATTTGGATGAACTACGTCCTCCTCCACTACGCCGACGATGACGAAGAAGAGGAAGAAGAGGAGGAGGAAGAAGAAGAGTCCTCCGAATTCACACCAGAAGACTAACAATTTTCCGAATAAAAACTTCATTTATACTAAACATCTTCGGGGCTAGAAGGGGCGCAGCCCCTGGAAGCCCCACTACCTTTTTTTTTTTTTTTTTTTTTTTTTTTGAATATCTAAATCCTCTTTCATATTTTATCTTCCTCTGCTTCCTTTGGGAATCAATGTAAGCTATTCAAATTTTCAATAAAAAATAAAATCAAAAACTCTAAACGTACATGATGGATAATTTCGAGCTTCTAGAACAGGAACTCTCTAAATATATTGTCAAAATTGATGACTATGCAAAGACAAAAAGCATCGGAAAGGGTGGATATGGAAAAGTTGATATCGCAATCGATCAGAAAACCGGAAAAAAAGTTGCCATCAAAGAATTATTTCTAACAAAGCTTGAAGGCCGCCAATTAAAATTATACTGTCGAGAAACAAGAATCTTAGCAAAATGTAATTCTATGTTTTTACTCCATTTAAATGGCTTTTCCACTACTCATCCCTACATTATTGTTACAGACTATATAGAAAATGGTTCTCTCTTTGATGCATTGCACCATAAAAATGGAGCTCCTCAGCTTACACCTACTAATAAAACAATAATAGCCACTGGAATTGCTCATGGCATGATGTGCTTACATAAAATGGGCATCATGCATCGAGACTTAAAATCACTTAATATTCTACTCGATCAAAATCTATATCCAAAGATATGCGATTTCGGAATTTCAAGATTCAAGAATGAAGATACTGTCCAAACAAACCAAATTGGTACTCCTCATTGGATGGCTCCAGAACTATTTGAATCCAAAGAGTACAACTACAAAGTTGACGTTCATGCTTTTGCAATTATTTTATGGGAGCTTCTTACCGAACAAACTCCTTTCAGAGGAAAGAATGCAATGCAAATCATGACTGAAGTTACACGTCTTGGAGAAAGACCATTTATTCCCAAAGGGACACCAACACCTTTATCAGATCTCATGAAATTATGCTGGTATCAAACACCAAATGAGCGTCCAAACTTCCAGCAAATCTACAAACTCTTCAAAGAGAAGAAGATCATGTTTGCTGGGACTGATGAAGAAGCTTTTTCAAAATTCATTCAGATTATCGAGATTGAAGAAGAAAACTCAAAGCGGGAAAAGTTACCAGATATCTTAGAAAAGGTTGACCACTCAGAAGAAACAATTGATGACTTAATCGAGCTCATAAGGAAATTCAAGAGAGAAACATTCGATATAACATTGAACAACATTGTCACGAGAATTACTCCTGATAAATATCAATCATTTTTCACAAAAGTTCAAAATGTGCTTCTTAAGAATCCTCCATTCACTGTTATCTCAAAAGTCATTGATGCTTGCGCACAAATTTGCGCAAAAGATACAAAAGCAGTTCATGAATTCGTTTCGGCAGATATTTTACAACACATTCCATTAGGAGAACCGGATATTTTCATCAGTTTCTCTTTATTATGCGAATATGTTATTCCTTTGTATCCGAATATCCTGTCTGTTGATCAATTGAGATTAATTATTGGAAGAAATCCTTTATTTATGTCAAAAGTTGTCCAATTAATTTCATCAATTTTATTATCAGATAAGGGAGCTAAAGACAAAAATGAAATAATTAATCTTCTCTTCCAATCAATCCCAACAATCATTGAGAAACAAGACAGTGGTAAATCCATAAAATATCTTTCAAATATCTTCACAACACTCAATGGAAGCTATTTAGAAAGATACAAAGATATTTTATCTCAGTTGTTAAAATCAGGAGATATTAGAAGAGTTAATGCATTATACAACTGCTTGCATAATACAGATGATATTTCTCCTAGTGAAGATCTCTTGATTAAGCATCTTGAGAATCCTGATACAATGAAAGCTGCTCTTTTGTATCTCAGAGAAACAAACAGTACTTTGTTATCTAATAATGTTGTAACAATGCTTTTCAACTTATGCATCAATAAGTATTCTGCAATTTTAGCAATTGCTAATTGCTGTGATAATCCAGAAACAGCCAAAAATGTTTTTCAAAAATTGGATTTGCTTATTTCTGACAAGTTTGATGCGATCGGAGCTATTCATATCCTTACTGTTTTATCTGAGAGGCATGGATACGCACACCAAATCTTGCAGACAAAAGGTATAGACCAGCTCTTTGTAAGAGTATTGAAAGATAGGAGATTGCAATCAATATCAACTATTATTCAATTGATTGCTAATTCCAATGTTGATAATTCAATTGCTGTCAATCTAGAAAGCAATAACTTCATCAAAGAACTCATAAATTATGCAACAAATGAGGAATCGCAAGCTTCTCAATATGCTGTTGTAACGTGTTTAGATCTTCTTGCTGGATTCAATTACACAGAAGATTTCAAACTCGCCAAATCACTTTCAAGGACTATCAATGATGATAACAAAGTGCAGTTGATCTATTCATCTTTCTTATCAAAGATGCCAGAAGGATTTTAAATATTATTGTATGTTAAACATATTTTAAACTATCTTTATACACAATATCGAATTTCCCTTATATAGTGTTGTGTTTCTAATCATATGCTCTTTTCCATAAATACATTGTATGTTTTCTTAAATTTATGAAAATTATTTTTTAGAAAACAATATAGGGATAAATAGTTCTACAGATTTTCTATAAATAATACATCTTAAGTACTGATTAGGATATTTAGAACAGTTATATTTACCATCTTTATTCTTGAATAAATTATTATAAAAGAAATTTAAGTCTAAAATGCATTTTTCATATTTTGCATGATCTAGAGAATTAACAAAAGAAATTGTTTCCATATCATTTGTATTAACAGAACTGTAACCATTAGATTTACATATTGTAGCATTATCAATATTACAATTTTTAACAATCATTTCGCCTAAAAAACAACAAAATAAGGGACTACAAATGTTATTCAAAATGGCACAATCTGAAAAGGTTCCTGTCATTGATGAAAAATAGAATAATCCAAACATGTTATCATTCATTTTATTACTTAATATATTGCATTTATAAATGATATCATTTTTGCCATAATCCTGTCGAATGATACCATAACCAGTTGCTGTATTCCCTTGAAATGTCGAAAAGTGACATTTGTGGTTTTTTTGGGGTATCAATTATATATCCAGAGAAATAGTTTGAATTGCATTGGCTTATATTATTATAAGCCATTGATATTAAGCCAAATCGGAGGCTTATGATTCCATGCCCATTTCCTAATTCACCAGTCGAAAATATTGAGCTCTCAAAAATATAATTCATTGATTCAGAATATGGATCAATTTCACAGTGACAATAATGTCCATTATAATTAGGAGAAGTAAGTTTACAACTTTCACAACAAACTCGATATTGAACTATGCTGCAAGAAGATCCATAGTAAAATACTGCTCCTCCATAATTCATCATCGTTTGAAACATTTTTGAATGTGCATAAACATTGCAGAAACTGAGCTCCATCTAGCGAATCTAATGAAACTGCACGCTTATTTTGATCAATAAAAGATGCAAAGAATAAGAAAAATTGATTGCTTCGTTCAGTTTTATATTCCTCATATTTTGATCCATAGTATTTAATCCATAGTTCATTAGGTAAATTACCTATTATTTCATTCTCTTTTTATACCTATTTAAAAATATTAAATCATATCATTTTTAAAAAAGTGATGTTACATCAAATTATCATGATTTTTTATTTTACTCTTTATTGGCACTTTTCAACCAGATAAACTAATTAAATGATATACCCTCTTAATAAAATGAATGAAATCAAAATAGAAGCTTTCTGTTCTTAATTTTTACAACAAGCATGAAGTGTCATTGAAAATTAACCATAAACACCTGAATTGAAGACTATGTTCTTCCTTTTTTTTTTAATTTAAAAATGTTATCCTAAGTTAGTGAATATTAATATAATGGACATTTCCTTCATCAATATTACTTCACAAATGTCCATTATATGATCTTAAATAAACAATACAAAAAATAATTTAATATTTCAAACAAAAATAAATATAAAACAAAATATCATTCAGTTTCATGTTTCATCTGATCAATCTTAATTTCATCCTTCAAAAAGTCTGCTACGTATTCAGCCTTAAATATGTAAGGAAGAGCTAACATTGCGACGTACAAATCAGTTCTTGTCATGTCCTGATTGTCATCTCTTTTTATAGCGTTTTCTGTCTTTGCCAATCTCGGGAACTTCTTTGTAACAGCGACATAAATTATTGATCTCAATTCGACATTTGCAGGGTCATCAACCAAGAATTTCCTTGGAAAAGGAATTTCACCACAAAAAGAATAAACACTTTGGAACTTTCTCAGTTCATAATGACAAGCAATTATTGCTTCTGCGATGTTCTTTAACCATTGTGGAGGTTTTATATCCATTGGAACATTTTTAGAAGCATCAATTCCAAACATTCCTGCGTAAAACGCATTTATATTTCTTCTCATTGTTCTTATCTGTGTTTTTGTCATTAATTCTTCTGCTTGTTGCGTATCAGAAGTTTTCATGTCCAATCTAATTTGTGCTGAATTAGTAAAGAATCTTCTGAGACCAGAATATGCTTCACTGTGTTCTAATTTCGAAGAAAGAACTTCTGAAGAAAAAGAAGGAGCGAATTCAAGCATCGAATTCGATAACAAACTTTGAGAAGGAGTTCTATTTCCAAGAGTATCTTTAAGAACAGTTAAAAACAAGTTCTTGTGAGGAGGAGTGAAATCACCAAGGTTTGGACGAGTGAAACTAGTCAAAGAAGCTCTGATTTCTTTTGATTTCTGGTTGGCTTGCGCTGCAGAAGGATTCGTGATGATTTGCGGAGTCAAATTCGCTTTAGAATCATTTGCAGGAACATTATCACTTGAGAAGTTTTCAACAGAATTATCAAACAAAGAATTGGAATCTCCGTAAATGACAATTGGAGGTCTCATCTTGCTCTTGAATTCAGTCTTTCCTTGGCTGAGAATTGAAAGAATTTCGAAGGAAATTTGACCTTTCTTCATCTCCAAACTTCTCTTGTGTTCTTTCAGACTTGGAATCACGTCATCGGACACATTCAAGTTGAGATTCGGTGTCTTTATGTTTGGGAATTTCATGAAATCATCAGAATTGTAAGTAACAAAGAAAGGCAGGATTTTTCTCAGTTCAATTGCTGCTGTATGCGTTGCTAATCCACTGATTAAAACACTGTCTCTTGCAATTCTGTATCTCATCAAATTGTAAAGCTGTTTACAGTTATTGTTGTTAATATGAAGAATTTCATTGAAACTATAATGAACTTTGACGTCATTTGATGTTTGTTGCTTCTCTTCTGTCTTGAAAAGCTTAATAACTTTTGCTTTGTCGCCATTCTTAATCGAATCTAATGCAACTAATAAAATTTTTGTAAAAGTGTTACTTTTCAAAATTTTTTCTTTTGGAATTTTTTCTTCTTTTGGATTTTCTTCTTGGGAATTATCATTTTTCGATTTTTTTTCTTTTGGTATTTTTTCTGATGTGATGTCACTTTTTTCTTGGTCGATTTGAGAGGTGTCACTTTTTTGGTTCATGGATTCCAAATTTTTGTAAATTCCTTCGAGAGAAACTAACGCAAGGTCATAGATCTGTGTGTTATTTGCGTGTACAATTCTCTTGAATGTCTGGTGATCAACGTGTTTCTTGATTCCGTAGTAGCAAATCTGTTTTAATTCAAGATCTCCTGTATCTTGATTGCAAATACTGACAAACTTATGCCAATTACGACGTTTGTGTGTATAAGCGATCCATTCCTTCCATACTCTTTCGAAAAATACCAAACTATCGAGACCATATAATTTTAATACGAATTGTCTCGCTAAACTTGGCTTTTTCTGCATGGAGAACGCATTTATAAGCGTTTTGAATGTTTCTAAGCGACTTTCTTTCTGCCAACCGCGAAAGACTTGTGATGTGAAAAATTTCTGATGAAAATTTGAGAGGACATTTTTGTTTGTTTTTTCCAAGGCCATATTATAACTTGTTGTGTACCAAATCTTCTGTAGTCTTAGTAATTCTTGCCTCCTTGCTCTCTGCTTCAATACAAAGTGTACCCAGGCTTTTCTGCACTGTTCCATCAAGTGGTGCAAGTAAAATTGTCCGGATGAGTCATAATCAAGAGATAATTGGCGTTTCTCGACCAATCTCTGGTGAACTGCTATGAGAGCTTTCTTCTTCAGGTTCTTCTTGAACGTGTTGTCTGCTGTATGGTTCAAGGCCTTTGTTTTCTTCAGAAATTTCTCTCGGACATTCCAATCAATTATCACTTCACTTTGTTCGAGATGGTAAAATTCTGGGTCTTTCTTGGATTTTCGCTTCCAGACTGTGAAGAGATGCCACAGATGGAAGGCCGAGAAAATGAAGCCGAAGTGCTGGCGCTTCTTAACCGTGAAGAAAAAGTATAATGATTTTTCTCGAAAAACTTTTTGAGTGTGGGCTGCGAATTTCCACAGTTTGAGGACGAATCGACTCTCTGGATGAGCAAAGACACGAGCAATAAAGGTGTATTGACGTGGTGTAACGAGATTTGGAATGAAATAGTTATCTGTAAGGTAAAAGACGTTGAATGGGGCGATATTTTGTTCTGTACTGAGCCATTTCTTTTCGAGTTGGAATCTAGAAAACCTGTTGTAGCAATCAACGATGACATTGAATTTCTTTGTTGTATATCCGCGCCAAGCGACAAAAATTCTGAGTAAAGCGTCTTTTCTAGACCATATTCTTCGATGAAATAGGCCTCCCCATTGTTTCCTCACTGAATAATTGCGCCAACATCTTTGAATTTTCAAAGCGGCACTGTTTGCAAGCTTGGATCGAACGTAATCTGATACCCACTCCTTTGGGCTTGTAACCATGTTCCTTTTGGATTCTTCAATTTGCTTTGGCGGCTTTTTTATTGTTTTCATTTTTGATTCGAATAATCTTGATGATCTAACAAATGCATTGATGTTATATGATGATACTGGACGAGTTCCTGTTGTTGTTTTTGGTCGTACTATCATCTCTTCGATTGGTAGATCACTTATCGCTGTTTTTGCACGGCGAGGAGTTGTTTCCTCCTTGCCACGCCGTAACGATACTGTTACTCGTGGCTTTTGCACCTTTCTTAGAGGAGGAATTGACATGATCTATATTTAAATGATGAATAAAAGAAAATCAACAACGAATTTTAGAAAATTTCGTGTAAGCCATTGAAAAAAACAATAAAAACCTATCCAATTCTAAGAGTGAAGTTATTCTATATGAAATATGACATACTATCAATGAAACATATTTATGAACAAATCAGTTTATTGTGCCCGAATATATCTCAAATAGTCAAAGTTATCAAAAGAAATTAGTTGCACAGCATCATATCCTTGTGTGTACGACTGGGGAGGTCAACATGCAAAAATAAATGATATAAGTATCAATAGAATCTAGGATTTATAACCAAAAAGAAAAAGAAAGCAAATCAAGCATATGTCATTATGATAAACTTCATGTGTACATTCATTATTTAAGAAATTAAGCCAAAATATTGGCAGCAGGCTTCTTGTGTACCTTCTCAATTTTTGAGAGCGCACTAAATTTATAGAGTAGTTTATGTCTATATATCTCGACATCTCAAAAGCACAATATGAAATAGTCTAAATAAATAATATACCTATAGACTAATGTATATAAAGAACATATTTACCATGAATAAGGATGTCAATTCGGAAAATTGTTTTCATTTTAGGAGAATATAATTTTCCTTTTGGAAAATTTAAAAAGTGAGACGCGCAGGATTCGAACTTTTTTAAAAGTTGATTTAAATATATTCTAGTGTGGATTCTAAGGATAATATCATATTTAAAATAAGAATATACTAGTTTAGGTGGTATAATTTTTTTCGATAAATTTGAGAGCATGTACGTTTAGGGCATCAAAAGTGTCAATTCGCTCAGCGAAAGCTGAGCTAGCTTCGTTCTCGAAAAAATAGGGAAGAAGTGAAAGAGAGTGATACAGATGTTGACACATTCATATCATTTCAACAAATTTTGATCAAATTGAAATTCAATGAAATTCAATTCACTTCATATCCTTTAGTCAGTACATTGACATCCTTCTACATCACAATGATAACTCGTGCATCAATAGTTCTACAACTAACTCAGAAAAAACAAGATTTTTCCTTCCAGCTTACAGCTTTTAAAAAGTTTCGATGATAAAAATCACTCTACTCTTGTTTATCGATATGTTGTGATAGTAGGTAAACGTATTCTTATCGATTTTAATAAAAATATTTTTACGAAAATCTGAACCAATTACAGAGTTATTCATAAAGTTTATGATAACTGTAATTACTTCATCTTTGTTTTATATTTGAATAAACAATTTAATTTAATTTGCATAATTTTTTTTAGTTGAAAGACAGGAAACTTAGTTGAGTTTGTATTATTTTTATCGTTCAATTCATTGTATATGTGAGTGATCCAGATATTTAAGATATTTAGAAAAAATTTATTAATTTGATTAACAAATTTTAATCAAAATAGCAAAAATCTATTTGATAGCTGTAAGCAAATAATAATTTCTATTTCAACCAAAATCACTTATTTTCATCTAAACGTATAAAATTGTCAATTTTATGAGAATAAATTTAAAATCTCATGAAATATAAAGGAGAGTAATATTTTTCAATTTTCTTTTTTTCTTTCTCTCAAATATTTTCTATTGGGAATTTTCTTGTTATCAAAAAATAATTTTAATATTTGTTTATTTCATTACATACAATAAAATTTTAAAAACTCTATTTCTTCACAAGAAAATTTTTTTCCTTCATATGAAGAAACATTTTGTTCTCCATTTGATGCTGAGTCTAAATCTCGATTTTTGAATTTTCTTCTTTCCAAATTTCTTTTTTCCAAATTAGAAGTTTAATTCAAATTTTCAATAGTTTATATATTTTCTCAAACCGTCTTAGATTTTCTCACTTTTTAGGGATTTTCTCTCAAAATATACAAAAATAGTAATACCAATACATGTGTCTAATATACTTTAAAACCATCGTGATAAAATTCAAAAACGAAGAGTTCTTCTCTCCCAATTTTTTTCAAAATCAAAAAAATGAGATAAAAAAGCACGTTTGGAAAATTCATTTTTAGCATTTTAGGAATTTTCTCACTTTTCTTCCAAATTGACATCCTTACCATGAATGAAAGCCAATCTCTCTCTATGAAACAAAGGAAATTTACATCATTAAATTTTTAAGGCTTCAAATGCAAAATCATACATTATTGCTTTTATTCAGTCCGTACCATCTATATGAGTTTAGATTGCTATTGAGAGTTACATCTTCAGATGTTTAGATACCATCTTTTTGAATATATAAGATAAATACATATGATCACTTAAATATATAAAATTCAACATTTAAAACAACACACAAAAATATAAAATCTTAGTATAGAGGTCTTCTCCTCGTTGTCTGCTTCATATTCTTTGTTTCATTCTTCTCAGAGTTCAGTTTCTGCAACAAAAGAGTCTTTCCAAGTGTCTGTTTTCCAGTTCTTCGACTAATTTGTGATGTTCCATTTTCTGGGAAAGATGATAAATTTACGGGCGCAACTTGACTGTCATTTTCATGGCCCAAATTTGTCAAATCGACTCCTTCGAACTGAAAATCGTATTTATTCTCTTCCTTGAACTGCGCCAGTAATTTCAACAGTTTCTGTTCCAGTTTCGGTATCGTTTCCACTGCTATTTTTCTTTGTTTCTCTTCTTCGACTCTTTTTCTTGCTGCACCTCTTTCCCTCGACATGTACGACTTCGTTGGGTCGTTCTTCAGAGAAGCATTGGCCGACTCTATCTCACTGATAAGCGAAATAATCGGTTGGGCCTTAATTTGTCTCTGTTTCAGATCATTTAGTTGTCTGCGTAGGAAAATCGCTCTGGATTCAAGATCTTCGTTATCCCCTGTAAATCTTATGTAGTTTGCCGGTGAAATTCGAAGGTCGTCGCATACCTTTTTTATATCTCTCTGAAGACTTTTAACTAATGTGGGTAAACTATCTTCTATTTGCTTCTGGAGTGATTCTATTTCATTTAGAAGACTATCTATCTCTTGAACAGATGGATTTTGGGGCTTAGAACGCCGTGATTTCGTATCGAAATCTAAAACTTCGTAAAGATAGGAAATTCGCTTCCATAAATTATCCAACTGCTCTTTATTAGTCTCCTGCAGTTCTTGGAGTGAGTTTAAACATTCTGTAAGTTTAGATATCGAATCGTTATCAATATTTTTGTTTTCTATAATAGTCTGGAATTTATCTGGTATAGTTTCTTGTATGTATTCGCTAGTCTCTGTGATTTGTTGAACTAGTGACTCAAATAATTTAGTTCTTTGTTGTATTTCTGCATCTAATTTTTTGTTTGTCTGTTTAAATCTTTCTAATCTACTCAAGGTCAAATCTGATGTACCAACCTCTGCAAATTCCCCTCGATCTTCTTCGTTTATCTTTAGAATTTTGTATTGTTCTGAAAGTTTCGATGCAATTTCGTCGAATTCTTTAACTCTTGAATCGTATTTCATTTTTAACTCTTCTGTTACATCGTTCATGTAGTTAATTTGATCGCGTAGTGAGTATTTTGGACTCAATGAAGGAATTGCTCCTTCATCACCAAAGATCTGTTGAACATGCTGATATTCAAAAATAGCATTTCGAAGTTCCCCTCGTAAATCTTCGCAATTTATGTTTGTTTCGGCAATAAATTTTTGATATGCTTCAATAAGCGCAAGTTCCAATTTTTTTGCTTCTGCTGCCTTCTCAACTTTCGTAAAACCTATTGCTGTCCATAACCGGTCCAGATTTGGATCGATCATGAATGAGATAAGCTTTTTACTCATTTCACGAATAACTTTTTTATCGTCGTAAAAATATTCTTCACTATGGCATCATTTCAAAAATGAGGTATATCTCGGATTAGTGATGTGAGATAATGAGAAATAATTAAGAAAAGTTTCCTATAATCGATTCAAGATGTCTCAACATCATCTGAACTTCATGAATTTTTATCACTACTTATGTAAACGTAGTGCAATTGTTAATTGAAACAAATATTGCAATATAAATTATGATAATCGATAAAAATAATTTCAAGGAAATTTTATTAATGCTATTCTTATTTGATAACACATAACTATAATTAACTTGTGGCAAAATATGCATAAATGTCAGATTGATGAATGCTAACATTATGATTTTAGATAATTTGTCAAAATTTATTTTAGTAAAACTAATTTAAACGTTAATCAATCCATGATTGATGTAGAAAGCATACAGAAAGGTTATTTTTCAGTTTCCAAATGATCATGATAAATAAAAGTTAATTTTTTACAAACAAACAGATGTATGGGCTTTGACATGTATATATATTGTCTTACAATTAAAATGTAAGGAACATATTACCTATATCATACATATCTTTCTGATTCTCGAACGATGAATTATCAAAAACTAAAGGATCAAAATTGTCTTCGTCTAATGGTGAAATAATAGGATTACTCATCGTATTTTGTTGGAATTCTATATGATCTTCTTCCTCGTTTAGAATATTTTCAGCGATTGTAAATTTGTATGGAGGTAATGGAGATTCTGGTGGGGGAGGTGCTTTAACTATTGGCAAATTCCCAAATGTGTGTGAATTTGTAGTTTCTTTCTCGTCTCGTAGTTCAATTAATGGTAAATTAAGATCGGAACAATTTGTCAAAAATACAGAGCCAGTGCCGCTATAATATCCGTACATATCCCATCTTTCTGCTAAAACAGGATCGTCAATCACTGATTGTATAGCTGCCGTAATTACTGTAATTTTTTTCGCATCATTTGTTTCTAATTTGTAGCCCAACGCAGATAACCCATTGTGAATAGAGCATTTGTAACGGCAGATAACCTTTTTGAATTGTCGATAGTTAATTAAAAGATAAGGCCCACAAAAAGCAAGGCCAGAAACAATAGATCGCTCTTCTACGAACTCAGGATTTCGAAAGTTGTATTTGTAAATCTCTTCTAGTATATCTTGATAATTTTCTCCTTTGAATCCTTCATAAAAATTATCTCTCATGACGAGGAATGCGTCTCTGTCCTCTTCTGGAAGCATATTCCAAAAAGATCCTGGAAAAGAATCATCTTCATAGATTTCTCTTCCAAAGGAACGCATCCAAAAAAATGAAAAAAATAAAAAATGAACGAGTAGGTGACAAAAGTGCATACTCTTAAACAACCGTCGGATTTCCGGGTGAAATCGTGACACACTTTCGTCTTTCGTAGGCAGTGGTGGTTGTTACAAAAGGTAACTTCGAATGTAGCGTGAAATCTGCAAAAAAAATTCTGAAATTTGAATGGAGAACACAAAAATTGAATAGTTTACGTCAATAAAAAAGAGAAAAATGAAGCCAATGTGTCTTGAACCTAGGACTTAGAGCAGCAATCACACTGTTTATCAAATTACACTACATGCATCTCTCACCTCAGTGAATGAGATCAACTATATGATAACTTTTTCCCCATTATATTCTTGTGGAAAAGTGACAAATAGCAACTTTGACCCTCTCTCAAAAATGAACACAAAAATTTTGAATTTTATTATTAAAATTGATTTTTCAGCAAAAATTTGGAATAGGGATGCGTTAAACACGCCATTTGACCAGGCGTACATTTTTTTTGTTCGCCCAAAAATTTCGCCATTTGAGAAATTCAAAAATTAAAAATAAAATTTTAATCTTGATTTTTTTATTTTCGTGATTTTTTTGAAACTTACATAAGCGATGAAATACTTTTTTTTAAGTAATCGTTTATTATATATAAATATATCTTAATAAATTTAATTCCTTAAGGTAGAGCGTGTTCAAATTTAAAATCTCATACAATATTTTCTTAATGGCGTATTTTTCTGAGGTCGCCCAAATAAAGGCGAATTCAAAATTGAGAACTCCAAGGCGTATGGCGAGTATTCAAAAAGTACGCCACTTACAAAATATTGAATGTAGATTATCAATTTTTTGGCGTGTTCAATTTCAAATTTTGATATTTATGTTTATTTTATTCAGTATAATGCTAAGAATTAAAATATAAAATTCATAGAATTTTTTCTTTGAAAATATTTTACATTTTTATTAGACCACTCCTAGACTAGTCATCAGGTTATCCTCAGATCATCCTCAGACTACTCCTTAGACCCCTCCTCATCAGACTACTCCTCAGATTTTCCTCATAAGACTCCTCCTCAGATCTTCCTCCTGAGACTACTCTTCAGACTACTCCTTAGAGTCCTCCTCATCAGACTAGTCCTGAGACTAGTCCTCAGACTACTCCTGAAACTACTCCTCAGATTATCCTCAAACTACTCCTCAGTCTAATCCTCAGACTCCTCCTCAGATTATCCTCAAACTACTCCTCGGTCTAATCCTCAGACTCCTCCTCAGATTATGCTCAGATTATCCTCAAACTCCTCAGATTATCCTCAGACTACTCCTCAAACTCCTCAGTCTAATCCTCAGACTCCTCCTCAGATTATCCTCAAACCCCTCAGACTACTCCTCAAACTACTCCTCGGTCTAATCCTCAGACTCCTCCTCAGATTATCCTCAAACTCCTCAGATTATCATCAAACTCCTCAAACTACTCCTCGGTCTAATCCTCAGACTCCTCCTCAGATTATCCTCAAACTCCTCAGATTATCCTCAAACTCCTCAGATTATCATCAAACTCCTCAGACTACTCCTCAAACTCCTCAAATTATCCTCAGACAACTCCTGAAACTACTCCTCAGACAACTCCTCAGATTATCCTCAAACTCCTCAGACTACTCCTCAGACTACTCCTCAAACTACTCCTCAGACTACTCCTCAAACTCCTCAGATTATCATCAAACTCCTCAAACTACTCCTCGGTCTAATCCTCAGACTCCTCCTCAGATTATCCTCAAACTCCTCAGATTATCCTCAAACTCCTCAGATTATCATCAAACTCCTCAGACTACTCCTCAAACTCCTCAAATTATCCTCAGACAACTCCTGAAACTACTCCTCAGACAACTCCTCAGATTATCCTCAAACTCCTCAGATTATCCTCAAACACCTCAGACTACTCCTCAGACTACTCCTGAAACTACTCCTCAGACAACTCCTCAGATTATCCTCAAACACCTCAGACTACTCCTCAGACTACTCCTCAAACTACTCCTCAGACTACTCCTCAAACTCCTCAGATTATCATCAAACTCCTCAAACTACTCCTCGGTCTAATCCTCAGACTCCTCCTCAGATTATCCTCAAACTCCTCAGATTATCCTCAAACTCCTCAGATTATCATCAAACTCCTCAGACTACTCCTCAAACTCCTCAAATTATCCTCAGACAACTCCTGAAACTACTCCTCAGACAACTCCTCAGATTATCCTCAAACTCCTCAGATTATCCTCAAACACCTCAGACTACTCCTCAGACTACTCCTCAAACTACTCCTCAGACTACTCCTCAAACTCCTCAGATTATCATCAAACTCCTCAAACTACTCCTCGGTCTAATCCTCAGACTCCTCCTCAGATTATCCTCAGATTATCACTTTACATATATATATCGATAACTAAATAATTACTTATTATACTTTCTTTATTTTTTTTTAATTTTAAAATAATATTAATATATCTTTCTACGTTTAATGATGAAAAGAGAAAGAGGAGTAAAAAGAGGAAAGAGAAAAGAAAGAGAGAGAGAGAGAGAAAAAAAAAAGAGAAAGAAAGAAAGAAAAAAAAAGGACGGCGATAATTTTGTATTGTTTTGTTATTCGGCCGAATGGCGGCTACTTCGTACCCGCCATTCGGCCTCAAAAATGGCGTATTATTCTATTTTTAAACGGTCATGGCGTAAAACCGTCGCATCCCTAATTTGGAAAATTTCCAATTTTTAAAACAAAAGATCTTTAAATAAATTAGAATTAAATAATAATTTTATCAACAAATTATCCAAAATCAAAAATTTGAGTGAAAATTTTATCAATTTCTTGCCAATTATTAAAAAAAAACAACATTATATAAATTGTATTTTTTATTGTATATCAAACAATCTCAAAATTTCCAAAATTAAATCAATTTTTCATTATGAATTTTGGTAATTATTAATAAATTAATGATATGTAAACGATACTTTTTATTCTCTATCAAAACAAATCTAATTAGACAAAACAGAAACAATATTAGTATAAAATGATCCGACTTCAGCGTCAATTTGCGATGGACCACGCTCCATCATAGCTCTCCACTGGTCAGTTAGCTGGTTTATATAATTTCCATCGAATCCCAGCTCTGAAAGAGATCTCTGAACGATGTTTGTGGCCGAATTCGGGTCTCCTGCGTAAATTCTTGCCATTATCTTCATTCCTTCTCGCATAACTCTTCTCCAAGAAGCGTTTGTTTGAGAAATGTTCAGTGATTTTGAGCATAAAATCAAAGATCTGATAACGTCTTGAATATTACTGTAAATATCAGGAGAGCTGAGGTATTCATCATCAATGGAGTATACAAATGTTAGTGCATCCATTGAAATCTCCGAAATATTGATCAAATTCTCAATAATCAAAATTACAAATTTAATTGTTTCAGGAATTATCTCATTTGGAGCCAATTTCATGGCCTTTGTAACGAACTTGAAGTAGTATTTCATGAATTGTCTCGACTGTTTTGCGAATTCGTTACATTCTGACCAATCAATCTCTTCATTGAGGATTTCGTTAATATATTCCTGAGAACTGTTGAATAACTGGGCAATCCATTCATTATTTTCTGCTTTCTCCGTTAACTGTGACCCAATTAAACACAATTGTGCCATACTTTCGAGTCCTTGAGCGAATTCCAATAGCTGGACGAAGACTTGAAGGCAGTCTTGTTCAAGAACATTCCACATTGAAGCAATTGCTCTTGCCAAATATGCATCTTTATTTCCTTCAAATTCTCCATCCATAATTGTCGACATAAAGAACTCAATAAGCTCAAGACAACTCTGTTTGAATACGATATCCTTGGACGGTTGGAGTTGTTCTATAAACGGAAGACACAATAAATGGAATTCGTCCTGCAAAGCAGATCTACAGAGATTAAAAGCCTCTAGTTGGTTCTGTTGCTTGACATACTTAATCAATCTGACAGCAGTAGCCGCATATTGTTGGTTGCCGGTCAAAATTAAACCAACAGGAACTTCTTGGCTAACGATAGCTCCTTTCATGGTCAGTGATTTGAGAAGTGAAGAGAATTTCGGTTCATATTCTATGGGACTTTCCGTGTTCGTTGCATGGATTGCTATGACATTGAAACAATCTTGTTGAATTGGCCTTGATTTCTTCTTGGCAACGAACTCAACGTATTGTGTTAATGCCAAATATTCAGGGTATTCGGCTGGTGGACTGATATTAGTAAGGATTTCGGAAAATGAATCAATTAAAGTGTTTTCTATTTCAGCGTTAAGCCTCATGTGTTGGGCCACACTAAAGAACGCACCAATAGAAAGCAAGTCTGAGGTATCAATTGCTTTTGCGAGCTCAAATAAGTGTTGATTATTTAAATTTTTCGTAATTATACTCAATAATGTCTCAGCGAAGTCACTGAGCTCGAAGGAAGGAACAGAGAAATACAATGCATAGCGTTGGAAACACTTATGGACGATTTCTAGCATTGAATTCGGATCAATAAACTTATTTATATAAAGTTTTGCGAAATTTATAATATTTTCAGCAATAAATTCATTTGGAGACATTAAATAATCCATACTTAAGTTGAAACACTCGTTAAGAAAAACTAAATAGTTCTGATCTTTTTGTCCATTCATGTAAATGTCAATTACATGCTTTCCTATGGTTGAATATATGCATGCGACTAAAGAAAGAATGTTTTCATCTTCTGTTTCTATATTTTGTAATCTTGGAATAATTTCTTTGGAAATAATGAAAGACATGTATTCATCAGGGCTCATTGGTGCACCTAGAAGACCATCTAAGATTTTGAGAGCCTTTTCGCGTGGAGATTCTTGTTGGATTGAATAAGATTTCGTAATTTCATCATCTGCAATACTATTTATAGTTTCAATGTGTTGGTCATCCTCCATGATCGAATTTAATATGGTATCAATGGCAGGATGCCCAATAATTTGTCCTGGATTTACCCAAGTTAATAAATCAACGAGAATACCAAAAGATTGCTTTCTTCCTGCAATAATACTATCTAAGATGATCATTAGAAGATGCTGATTCGATCCATCTTCTTCCATTGCCGATAAAATTGTAGCTTGATCTCCTTGATTTTCCTTTAGAGTGGAAAACAATACATCTAAGAATGAAAATAGCATATCTTGATTCATTTCGAAGAGTTTTTGGAAGAATTCAGGAAATGTCAAAGGATAAATTTTGATGGCTAATAAAGTTTGAACTTTATAAAGGGTATAGAGGAGAGTTTGCTGCATATTTAAGAATTTATTCGATGATTCGAAAATAATATGATATAATTGCTGCTGAAAATCCGGAATATTTTGGATTAATTCGTCCCAACGATTGATTATCCAATCTTTAATGATCAAAAGAGCGTATAAAGATGGCTTGTATGAGATTTGTCCAGTCAAGTAGCGTAATGACCATTGAATTCCGAAGATATTATTCTGTAAATCGTGCGAACGCTGATGATATTCATTCAATGCGGTAGGATTTATCCCTATACCACTTGAAAGAACAATATTTATCATCTGAATTATTTCTTGGTCTTCCATTTCAGATGAAAATCTTCAAAATCTAAAAAAAATTTGTCTTTTTTTTGTTGTATAAAAATGTGACAATACAAAAAAAGCTTCAAGAAAAGAATGATTTATAATTCCATAAATCTGTAATAGAATTCCATGCAAACTCATGGATGATGTACCATGTCTATACTGATATTATATCCGCAATTTATTTGGAAATTCATCGAGCGAATCCTTCTTGCGAGTACATTTTAAAAGAGTAGCAAATGTGCGATTTTTTTGACATGTAAAGTTAAGATGAATCAAGATTTTCAAAAAACTTTCGGAGGGCCATTCTCTACACGACTTGCAGCAGCCGTAGACACCGATGAATTTAGGCATTATCAATATACTGTAGGAAACCCTGTTTTAAAACGCGCATTAGATCAAATTCAAGCAGAAAAACATCAAGTTTATTTCCCAAAACCCGAATCTAATGGAAACGACAAATATCTCGAGCTAGCAATAATGGATTTAAAGCTATCATCAAATAAAGTAGTTCAATACGGGATTGAAATGGCACTTAAAAAGCAATTAGCAGCTGAAAAAGCACGTCTTAAAGCAGATAATGAAATTATGCAAGCCAAAATTAATCAATTGAAAGCTTCTCTGGAAAATGAATCAAAAACTTAACAATATTATTGTTTTTATTTGTGTTACTAATAAATGCGACAATACAATATAGTTTATTTCATAAAATTCACCAAGATGAGCTTTTGAGACTTTTATTTCATAAAGTATTGCCCATCTAGTTGAAATAATCAAATAAAACAATATTTATTTCTTTGTTCACAGATAATTAGGAAAAATAGTAGTATGATTGGTTGATTATCAAATAAAAATAATTTTTTTATGTATTCGCTTTGATAACTTCGTAACATTCCTTAAGATCTGCACAGATGAAGTCTGGCTTAATGCCATCTGGTAAGTTAATTGTATCTTCTTTCTTTGTAACACCCGTCAAAACTAAAATTGATCTAAGTCCGGCTGTTTTAGCGAATTTGACATCAGTAGCGAGTCTATCACCGATAATCCAGCTATGGGCTCTGTCAATTTTGTCTGATCCAGGAATTGCTTCGAACATTGACTTTTGTGGCTTTCCGAGGGCGAGTGTTGTATGATTTGTAGCTGCAGCAATGCATTCTGCAAGAGCGTGTGCTGCTGGAACTAATACATCATGGTTATATGGATAATTATCGTCTGGATTTGCACTGATAAGGAGAGCATCGTTTTCAATAACATATCTTGATGCAATTGTAAGATGCCTGTATGAGAATTCTTCTGATGAGCCTACAACAACTGCACAAACTTCTGGATCAATATCCATTGAATGAATATCGAGACCATCATAGTCTGCAGCGATAACAATGTTCAAATTGTAAGATCTGAGCTGACTAACGAAGCCTGCTGTTCCAATAACGAATACTTTACGGCCTGGTTTGTTGAATCTTGCCTTGACAAGATAAATGCCGACAGAACGAGCAGAAGTGATAACATCTTCTTCATTGAAGTTTGTATAGCCACTCTTTTGGAAACGCTCTAAGTATTGTTGGACAGATTTAGAAGCATTATTTGTAACACAGACTGCTCTATATCCAAGCTTTCTGATATCGCCGATAATTTCATTTGCACCTTCGACTGGATATCCGCCATACCAAATAACGCCTTCGCCATCAAAGCAGACAACTTTCTCTGTCATTATAAAATTCTGATGGGTTGAATATAAAAAAGATTTTGTAACAATTAGGGTGTTACACTTTCTCAATTGTGTGGTCGGCTGCCTTCTCAAATATGATTTTTATTCGTTCAACTCAACATCTTCATATTTCTTGATAAAGCATCAAAAATCATCTAGAACATTCCCTTGATTCAGTGTTTTATTTGTCGATTTGTTGAAACAATTGGGAAAACCTTATATCTAGACTTTTATTCGCTCTATTATATAATGCTTATATACAATTTACTGCTTTTTAATGCACTCGTTGGCATATCTTATACTTTTTGAATCTGAATCATCAAATGATATGGATATACAGCTCTTCAATTTGCAATTCGTCATAATAAAAAAGAAATAACCGAATTTCTTCTTTAGCATGATGCAAATATCAATTTAAAAGATAAATACTGATATTCATCATTTAAACTTGCAGAATTTAATAGTAGTGAAGAAGCAGCCCGACCATCTTCGTACACATGGTTCAAAAACATGTGTTCTTATATAAGACGCCATTCTTTCTATTTCTGATATTTTTGAAGATGAATTTCATGAGAAATGAAACAAATAGTTCTTTTTCTAGTGGAAATGGGAACACTAGAGCTCCTGAAGAACAGAATGGCTACCATAATCTTCTGATCAGCAGAGGTCCAAATGGTAAAAGGCCTCTGTAGATACAGATTCAGGAATTTCAAAGTTCCATTTTGCAGAGATTGTGAGCTTTGGAGCTCCTCAGGCGAAGAATTGCAAAAGATTTAGCCATTAAATTTAATAGATCTTAGAAAATACAGATCAATCTATTAATTAAATATATCCCTTTATCTACATTCAAAAAATCAATTGATTTGGAATGATTGACAATAAATTATACCAAATGGTCATTGTTTTCTACATATGTAACATAGTATTTTTTTTCTTCTAATGAATTTAAGGGCATTTCATATGGTAAAACGTAAATGTGTCTTTTTTAAAAATTAATAATGTCGGACCATGACGTTCATTCAAAAGAATACAACAAATTACGAAGTACTTACAAATACTACATCGATTCATATCTTGCATTGTATCAGCTAAAAACGGAAAACGAAGAAGAATTAAAGTCAATTTACAAAATGATCAAAACAGAATTGATTGATTCACAGAAATATCCTCCCCAAATAATTATGCGAGACATTTTAGGTATCATTCCGTATAATATTCGCTATACAAAGTCATATTTATTTCTTGCCAAACTTATATCTGATGATTACCATGTCACAGAGGTCAACAGAGTTTCAACTATTCCAAACTTCTTGTTTTATAAAGAATATGGAATTAAATTAGACAAATCTGCCGATTTTGAAAAAATTAAATCAGATAATCTTGAAATTCTTACAGAAGATACAATTTACAGAGCAATTATGTATAATGACCTTGAAAGATTCATATACTTCACTGAAAGAGATGAATTTGATAAAAATCAAAAACTTAAAAGCAATTTATATCCAGTTTATTATTTTGGATATTCATTACTTGAATTATGTTGTTACCATGGAGCAGTTGATTGTTTCAAGTTGTTAATATCAAAATTCAGCTCAGAAATAACTCAAATATGTCTTCAATTTTCATTTTTAGGAAGAAATGCAGAGATCATGAGTGAATGTTTGAAATATCAGATACCAAATAAAGCATGCATGGAATATGCAATTATTTCACACAACATTGATTTTGTTACATTCTTGATGAATGAATACAATATAAGAATCAACTTAAATTCATGTGTATTTTGTCATAATCTTGATGCATTTTTAGTTTATTTCGATCAAACTAATGATATAAACAAATGCTTTGTTTATACACCTATATTTAATATTCCATCTCTTTTCGAATACTTCCGTTTACATTGTGCAAATATCAATGTAAAAGATGAAGATGGAAAAACCGCTCTTCATAATGCAGCATGGGGTAATAATAAAGAAACTGTCGAAGTTCTTATTTCACATGGTGCAAATATCAATGAAAAGGATAAAAATGGATTTACATCTCTTTATATTGCAGCAATGTTCAATAGTAAAGAAATAGCCGAGCTTCTTATTTCACGTGGTGCAAATATCAATGAAAAAGATGAATATGAACAAACCGCTCTTCATATTGCAGCAAGGCGTAATAGTAAAGAAACTGCCGAGCTTCTTATTTCACATGGTGCAAATATCAATGAAAAGGATAAAAATGGAAAAACCGCACTTCATTATGCAGCAAGTAATAATAATAAAGAAACCGCCGAATTTCTTATTTCACATGGTGCAAATATCAATGAAAAAGATAAATATGAACAAACCGCTCTTCATATTGCGGCAATAAACAATAATAAAGAAACTGCCGAAGTTCTTATTTCACATGGTGCAAATATCAATGAAAAAAATAAAGATGGAATAACCGCTCTTCATTATGCAGCAGAGAATAATAGTAAAGAAACTGCCGAGCTTCTTATTTCACATGGTGCAAATATCAATGAAAAAGATAAATATGAACAAACCGCTCTTCATATTGCAGCAAGGCGTAATAGTAAAGAAACTGCCGAAGTTCTTATTTCACATGGTGCAAATATCAATGAAAAAGACAAACATGGAGAAACCGCTCTTCATTATGCAGCACTGTACAATAATAAAGAAACCGTCGAAGTTCTTATTTCACATGGTGCAAATATCAATGAAAAAAATAAAATTGGAAAAACCGCTCTTCATTATGCAGTAAGTGAAAATAGTAAAGAAATAGCCGAAAATCTTATTTCACATGGTGCAAATATCAATGAAAAAGATAAAGATGGAAAAACCGCTCTTCATTATACAGCAAAGAAAAATAGTAAAGAAACTGCCAAAGTTCTTATTTCACATGGTGCAGATATCAATGAAAAAGATAAAGATGGAAAAACCGCTCTTCATTATGCAGCATGGTATAATAGTAAAGAAATAGCCGAAAATCTTATTTCACATGGTGCCGAAGAATAATATTCTTACTTAAGATATTCTTTAGTTTTCTGGTATTTTCGAAGAAAATTTTCATTAGGGAGTAAAATAATCGTTTTTTTTAATTAATTTTTGTACTTGAGTTTGTTAGATGTGATGAGTTATATTAGATTCATCCTCGCGAAGTTGCTCATGAATTCACTGGATAAAGTCTTTCAAAAATACACTACATGTTTAGGAAGAGTTTCAATCCTGATAGCCATATGTTGAACAAAAAACCGACCGAAAGTCCACATTTCACAAATTTTGTTGAATTTCAGACAGAAATGAGCATAAAATACAATCCTATTCAATGGAATATCATTGAAATGCCCAATTCTCTTGAATACAATTACTTGAAACGTTATGCATGATTGCTGGTGAAATATAAATAAAATATTTAAATAAACATTGATAGATTGTTTTTACAAAATATGAATTTCATGATTATTATATGCTTATCTTGGTGATTTTGGTAATGGATAAACTTTCTTCGGTGTTTCATCGACTCTGGGGCTTCGTTTGAAGGAGAAACTTGGTGTTCCAGATGGAGATGGCGAATCTATTTGAGAAGGAGACATAAACATCGAAGAAAGTTCTGGTCTTGGGGATTTAAATTCTTTGATTGGCAAAGAACTTGGCTGCATCTTGCGAGGAGTAGTCTGTGATGATGCCGGAGATAAAGAACCCTTTCCATTTGGCTTTACTGGCGAAACTGATGTTCCGAGAGTAAATGTGTTCTTTCTTGGCCTTGTTTCATGGGACAACTGCTCGAAAACAGCATCTTCTCGCTTTAGAACTGGTATCGCAGGGAAATTAAAGCATTTAATGTGCTTTTGGATGATTTGGATGATTCCTGATTTGTTTGCACTGGATTTAGAGTAACTACTAGAGCTGAAAACAGTGTAGAGGTGATCGTTTTCAAATTTCTCGACGCCATTTTGAACGCATTGGTGTCCACGAATGAGAACTTGTAATTTATTGTATGAAAGGAAATTTTTGAGGGCAGTTATGCCAAATGTGCAGCCCATTTTCCTTGTTGAAGGACCGTAGTTCGATGTAGTTGTTGTTGGATCGCTCCAGACTATGTTTGTTACGAGTTGTTCGTATGGAGTTGATTTATATGTAATAACAGGCTTCGGAATTGACATAATCTGGCATGTATCAAGAAGAGTTGGACTGAGGCCTCCATGAACGACAAAAACCTTTCCATTTAAGATGGCCGCAAATGGCATCAAAGCGAAGCATTTATTGCAGGCATCATAAACATCAAGACCATATTCTTTAAGGCATTCTTCGCGAAATCCATATATGCCATTCATTTCTTCAAATTCATGATTGCCACGTAATAAGAAAATTGAGTCAGGATGCTCATGCTTTAGTGCGAGAAGAAGTGTTACAACTTCTATTGAAAAGTTTCCTCTATCAACGTAATCTCCTACGAATAAATACTTATTGGTTAATGGGGAACCTGCCAAAGCAAATATTCTAATCAGATCTCTTATGTTTCCATGCAAGTCACCAACAATAGTAAAGTCACCAGCTAGAGATAGCAAAGATTTGTCGTTTGAAAGTTCAGATCTTGTTAATTTGCATAAATTTAAAATATCTGACGACGAAAACTTTGGAATTGGACACTCGGATGTTCCTAATTTTGTCGCATCGAAGTTTTTATCACCAAAATAGCGGCTGTACGCGTTGATGAACTTCGACATTTTTGAATGCACTTACAAATTTTTTATATCAAATTTATTCAATCCAAATATATTAATATTACGATTTCTCCAATAATGTTGATAAAATGCCATTCTTACACTGATATGTCACTTTTGAAAGTTAAATTCCATTCAATAATGGCCACATCTTTCTCTTTGCTTTGAGTCATTACATATTACTTGGACAAAAAGAGATTCAAATATATAGAAAAAAGATCCCGAATGGAGAAAAATCTTCACCAACTCTAAAGAGATGAAGAAAAATTGAAGATTTTTGACACTCACAACTTTACAATTTTGACATCTTGTAAAGTCAAAAATATGACATTTATAATTTTCATGAAAGTTTGACCTGGATTAAGGGTGCACTTACGCCCCTATGACAGGGCATTCAATTCAAGTGTTTAAGGTTAATTTTTAATGGCGCTTCACACCAGTTGTCAAAAATTTGAATTTAAGTCAGATGCGCGTAAGTGCAGCCTTAAAAGCTTTTGTAAAACTATCGATCTCCATCAAGAATTACATAATAGTGTCTCAATATTGAGAAATTATGATTCAGAATTATCCGCTGTAAAAAAATTGACAAATTTAATAAAATATTCATTTTAAAATACATCTAAATAAAAAAATATCTATAAAAAAAATAAATAAGATAAAAATATAAACTCAATTCTTCCATTGTCCGTCATCTTGGTCAGAAGGAGTATCTTCTCCTCTCTGTGATTTCTTTTCAGCTCTTCTCTTCAACGTAATTCTTGGTGGAGTCTTTATTTCTTCATCCTCATCCATGTCGTTGTATTCTATTGGTTTTCTTTCTCTAAGATTCGTATTTGCCCTTTTATTCATCTCTTGTAAGAAATCTTTTGCGTGTTTCTTATTCTTTTTGAGGGATTTCTTATTCTTTTGTTTCGTTTCTTCGGAATCTTCATCAGAAGAGTCAGTACTTGGCATATCTTGTGCATCTACATATACAATGCTTTTCTTTGGTTTTTGTTTCGTTTCTTGTTCTGTTTGTTGCTGTACTTCTAAGTTACTTGTTGTCAAATTAAGTTTCTTCTTCTTTGGCTTGGCTGTTAATATGATTCTTCTCTTTTTAGGACTTTCTTCTGTTTTATCTTCAGTTTTTTCTGTTGTTTCTTGGGCAGATTCGGTCCTAATTAGTATACGTGGCTTTTTGTTTTGCTTGGGAAGCTTCAGTTTCAACGTGGGCTTATGTGGTGTAGGGTTTTCCGATGATTGTGTTTCATCGCTAGGGAGGGAAGTTCCCTCTGTCACTTTTTCAGATTTTTGAGGAGTTTCAGAATTATTTTCAGTTGCAGTTGAAGACGGGTTTGATCTATAAGATTTCTTTTGAGGTGGTGGCGATAAACCTCTATAGATCTGTTTCGATGTCTTCTTCTTTGGATTGACTTTGACTTTTTCCACGTTTTTCTCCTCTTTTATTCTCTTCTTTTCTTTTTCTTTCTCTTCCAAGTACTCTCTAAACTGCGGATTTTCAACTAGGAAGTCCTGTTTGTGTCTGATCAAGTACTCGTGGTTGTACTCTACTTCAAGGGCTTTCATGTCTCTCTCCCATTCATTCCTTGGCTGTATTCTGAATGAAATATGCTTAATTCCACCATCCCAGAACGAAATTCTTCTTGGAATCCTCGTAGAATTAAGAATCAAGAAACTCAAGCGCTTACCAACATTGTCCATGCTCATGAATTCCTTGAATTCACTCAATGACCGTCTCATCATACAATCGTAAAAAGTGACACGTGGCTTTTTGAAAGGAATAATTGCCATTTGGCCTCTTGCGTCCAGACCGTACTGAACTATTCCTTCCAAGAGAGCTGCATCACATTCTTTGTCCCAGCCATGAGGAAGAAACGGCTGTGAACAAAATCTGTCGAATCCTTCTTTGGAAGTTTTTCTGGCGAAACCGATCATGTCGATGGACCTAATTGTTCGGTCGATTATTTCAAAGGCTATCGTCAGTGGCTGGCAAACTTCTTTTCCTTTGACAATTACGGGCATTGGCTTGAGAAGGGAGAGGGATTCCGGAATAATGAGGATCTCCTTGGAGGAATGGGCTGCAATCAAAATGGTGTAGAACGTTTCCATGAATGTGTTGATTGAATCAAGAGATCTGCCGGTTATTCCGGACATTGCCATGAAAAGCGGGTAATCTGGAGTATTCGTGTTCTCTAGAACAGGTATGCCGAATAATGACATGCTTCTGATGATGTCTAGTATGTTTTGGTCGGTCCATCCAAAATAAAATGGTCCGGAAATGATGGATGAAAGAATAGGACGAAGCTCTGTAATGTCTGTGTCACGAGCACCTTCTTCTACCATCCTTGTTACGTACATAAGTACTTCACATTTGATTTGTGGGTAAATCGCTTTGAAAACTGTGTCGAAATCCTGTTGTGTGAAGCCGGGGATCTTCTGCATGAGGTTTGGAGAGGTCGTGGCACCTTCCAAGAACGCGTTTAAGATCTTATAGAGGTATTCTGGATTATCAAACTGAATTGAACGGCATCGTGCTGGAATTGTTGGTTCCGGATTGATGTACATGAACGCCCTAATAAAGATACAGCGTTGTTGTACTGAAAAAAGCCTCGTAGCGTTGGCAAAAATCTTTTGCATTCCTTTCATTACGAAAAGGGAGGCTGGATATGTCGTATCTCGCATTGCAATATCATTCCAGTATGTTTTAGGTGATGCTACAGGTGCTTCGTATGGTTTATTGAAGTATTCAATCTGAAATGCTGCAATTGATACGGAATAGTTGACGAAATCCTCTTCTAAGAGTCTTGTCATGTGGTGAAGTGTTATTGCATGTCCGATTTCTTTGATTTCTTCTAAAGGATAGTTGAAATTTGAGGAAAATTGTTGCCAATTTCCAGATTTCATTGTAAACATGCCTTCTAACAGCTGCTGTGCCTCTTGCTGTGCCCATGCGCACTGCTTAAGTGGCTGTCCGCTTGGAGAAGGGAAGATATCCTCCCAATAATTGCTGCACTTTTTTACGTAATCAAAGACCCTGTCAATTTTATCGTAAATGGTCGCTTGTTCGGATGGGATTTCGAAGGAAATTTCGGAAGGAAGGTCTTCTGGAGTCTGTCTTGCTGGCTTGGATGTTAATGTAATAGCTCGCAGGAGTATCTCGTAGTCTAATTGCTGAAGCAAACTGATATCTAGATCTTGAACGCGTAAAAACTGAGAATAGAGGATAGTTTCGATTGAATCCTTTGTCAAAAGTCTTACAATCTCTGGTGGACTGTCATTTCTCATGAAATAATGAACAAGTTCCACATCAATTTTCAAATTCGGAGCAATATTATAGAAAATCACCCTTGTTGGCCTCATCTGTGCAAGGATACTTGAATACTCACTTCGAATCATCAACGCTACGCCTGTTGTAGGAACAGTAACAAGAGATGGCTGTTCTTCAATCAAATTTGAGTTAATCCATACGGAAAAGATACCGTGGTAACCGAGGAATTGTCTAATAATACGTAATACGCTATAATCATTGGCAACAATTATCTGTAAACCGTTTTCTCGAGTAAGATTTAATAATCTTGTAAATTTTGATGAATATTCTGCGAGAAATTCGATGTTTTCTTGGGCAGAGAACTGTCTTTTGCCAATAGAATGCTTAGAACGAAAGATTCTGTTTGCTATTTCGTTCATTTGCGGAGAAAGCGTTACGTGGTCCATCATTAATAGGGAAAGGTGGAACAAATCGGCAGCGACGGGTTCAACCGACTGCGAGGATTGTTTGTTTTTGAGTAAATCTGTTATGAAAGTATTTAATACGGGTTTTGTAAGGTTTTCGTCCATAATAAGACGCTCTGTATATCTGAAATGTGTTGGTTCGACTTTGATATGAGGAATTGTTTCGATTTCGACGTCATTTATGTAAATAATATGATGATCTCCTTCAATCAGCGCGAGAATCCTCGGAGGAATACCTTTCCTCATATCTAATATGATTGTCTCGAATCCAAGGCCTGTTACGAACTGTGCTTCGGCTTCTACGATGAAACTCGACGCGATTAAGACGTCGAACTTCGAAACTGAGTCTCCGGACACTTCGTATTGTTTGTGAAGTGATCGGTCTCTATCTGAAGCTTGTAAAGTTGCGTAATGTAGATTTGTCATCATTCTGAGCGTATTTTTCCAAATTGGGAGCACGAGAGGATGGCAGACAATCATTGCTGGTTTTTTGTGATGGAATGCGAAACGCATGGTCTGTAAAAATGTCGAGATAATTACAGTTCGACCAGATTCTTCTGGACAAACTAAAGTTAAGTATTGCGCGTGTAAATGCGATGTAAGTAATTTTTTAACGGCTGTTTGTTGTTGTTTGGAAAGCGGATAACCTCGAATTGGAGGAATTATTTTTGTTGCGTCGTCAGATTTGATTTCTTTTTCAGTATCCTGATGTCTAAGTCTATGCCAATACTGCCTGATCATTTCCTTTATCTCATCGTAGTTGCCTGGACAGATTGGCCCAGCAAATAAAGTTTCCGGAGTTTCCCAAGTGGCCTGTGATAGAGGTAAGCCTCTCCACTTGATCAAGAACTTTGTTTTAGGTGGAGGAGTATCATCTGATTCGGGATTTTCTTGGGAATCATTGACTTCTTCCTGTATTTCATTATTTAATCTTGGCTCAAGTATAAAAGCACCATCCGGGCCAACGAACGGATCATCAGCATCCATGATGTTTTGTAAAGGCTTCTGAAATCTGAGAAATTCCTGTAGATCGGTTGAATTATCAATAGGAAGACCAGGAAGATAATGGCTCATATCAATGTGCTGCTCAACAACATGAACTAATTCTTCATCGCATTGATGCGTGACTATTCGTTCAGCAATGAAAACATTGGGGTCTAGTAACTTATTTACTGGTTCTGTGAAGCCCTTGATAGAGGGAAACGTAACTTCAAACATTCTACTTACGCATTTTTGATATTTGCTGTACGGATTTTGTGCTTTTGTTGCTGAAATATCGGAGCTGTTTAATTGCTGTAAATGAAGATAAGATTTTGAAGGCATTTTGCATATATATGCTTCTCCCTGTCCAAGTGGCGGACCTGCAACAACATCTTCAATATATATACCTTTTCGCACAGGATTTAGTGGATTAAAGTCTCCATTTTCATCATCACTGGCATATTCGACCATAGAGGTTGTCGCGTGAGAACGAGATGACTTCCTCGGGGCGTCTGCCGTGTAATGTTGATTTAATGAAAACTGCAAAGTATCGAAGGAGTCCCTCTTTTTCGAGTTTTTCGAGCCTTTTGGACGCCCTCGCTTCCTTGGAACTGGAATATTAGTGTTCTGCTGTTCCGATGGCAATCCCTCACGAGATTCCATCCTATGCGTTGTCACTTTTTGCTGATTTCGCCTCTTGATATCAAAAATCCGTTTTGAAATCATTATGCTTCTATAATTAATGCTTAGTATATTTCATCTCTGAAACTCGCAAAAATTGGATTTTCAATATATTGCAAACAAAAAATAATAGGGATAGAGCTCGTGGAGACTTGAAATATTTAATGTTTTTAGAAGAAATGTAGTTTTAGGAAATGAAATATAGATTTTAGAATAAAAAGGTTGAATAACGATTCAAATTTTATTTTAAAATTCGCTATTTTGAAATAAATAATTGTATAATCAATGTGGAATCATGAATATAATGCCACAGCTCCATAACGAATGGAAAATATATTGTGCAAAATCATAATCTCTAATTTATTATATATATCCTAGTTATTTTAACTTATAAGCTAGTGTCTACACATTGTGAGATAATAAAATTAATGTGTACTTACAACATGACATGGAATCGTACATTTTTTCAGAGAATCTTATTCATTGAATAACAAAAAGTTGTTTTTTTTCATATAAAGCTTTTAGATTGATTTTTCATTGATATGAGATGGTATTCAGTTTTTCCAAGAACCCTATATCCAGGCAAATTTCAGAATAAATTCTATATATCCAGGCAAATTCCAAATTTCACTTAGAAGTCCTAGTGCTACTCTTTTGTTACCTTCTATAGAAATTTGAAGAAATGTTTTCAGTCATGATTTGAATCTACTTAAATTTACTAAACTATTGAGATTTCTGGATGAAATTTATCAATGAAGAATACTATTTTCAAAAAGATTAGTTTTCGAAAGGTATATAATTTCATTTTTGAGAAGATTTATCTCATACAGAACTCTACAGTTTGATTTTTATTTTTGTAAAAAAATATTTTGAAGTGTCAAATTTTTATCTGTTGGAAAATTAATTAAAATATTTAATGTCTCAGCCAAATAACAATCCCTTTTCACTGCTATTGATAGTGTATAATTCACTAGCAAAGCCTGATAAGGACTTAATTGATACATTTCAGAAATTCGTCCAATTAATTTGGACAATAAATTCGGACAAACGAGATTTTATCGAATTCAAATACAAGGAATTAACATCCCAGAAATCAAGAAATAAGAACTTAGAACCTGCTTTTTTAGGGATCTTAAACACGTTTGACCAAAAACATCTTGAAACAGATTTATATTTTTATCAGCTATTCGATATTTCAGACTATAACCCAGATGCTTTTAATATAATAGTTCGACTTACAAAACTATTAAGATTAACAGACAATATTGCCAATAAAACTTTATGTGCAATAGTTCATGATGACACACAAAAGTGTTATGTGATAAGCACTAACCTAGGTGAAGACACAAGCTTTTATTGGCCAGTTAATTCGGAAATTTTTACAAATCATCAAGTTTCTAGTAATTTATATGGACAAGATCCTAATAATAAGGAGCATTATATCGCTGTATATGATAAAGAAGAATTTTGGCAAGATATCCATTTAGATAGCTACAAAAATCAAACTAAAAAAGGAATTATTGCCGATATCAATAGCATACAACAATAAGTCAGAACTAATCTATTATGTTTTATTTGAATAAACTATTATTTTATATGATTTATAAAATTAATATTCACAGGACATTAAATGATTGATATTTAAGATGTCTATATTTTTCTCTGAGAAAGAAATAAGAAACTTTTATAAAATTTATTTTTTCCAATAAAATAAAATTCTAATTCTCGCAGAACATATAGTTTTATCAACAATTCTCTCCCTTTTGAGAAAGCATTCTATATTGCATTTTAATCAGATTTTTCGATAAATCATGAAAATGAAAATTATTTGAACAAAAATCCAACATGTATATTGTATTTCAATCACATTAAATCGCACACCATGCTATTTATTAAAATTCTGTAAAAATATAATTTTATAGGAATTATAATTTTATAGGAATTAATTCATTAAGACAATTTGAATCATATAATGCAAACGATGATACATAAGTAATTATACTTAAAATAAATAGAATGCATAAAAGTAAGAAGCAATTGCCATTAGGAAATTATTCTTATGAATACATATGTCCAATAATTCAACATGTTTTCCCCCTGCAGTGCTGCTATGTGATATCATTGTCTATAACTTTGAAAATATGTGTATTTCCATCGATGGAGATTTATCACCGGTGAAGAAAAAAAAAATCGAGATCCGCAAAAAATCATCAGTTTGACAAGAAGACTAAATTTTGCAAACGCGATATTGTTATTCCGATTTGTGGAAATTTTGCAAAGTTCTCGTGTTGTTTATAAACATAAATTTGACATATAAAAATTGTAAACGACTTAAACCTAAAGGTATATACGTAAGGAAGTCAATTTGGAAAATTGTTTTCACTTTAGGAGAATATAATTTTCCATTTGGAAAATTTAAAAAGTGAGACGCGCAGGATTCGAACTTTTTTAAAAGTTGATTTAAATGAATTTTAGTGTGGAATATAAGGATAATATCATATTTAAAATAAGAATATACGAGTTTAGGTAGTTTTATTTTTTTCGATAAATTTGAGAGTATGTACGTTTAGGGCATCAAAAGTGTCAATTCGCTCAGCGAAAGCTGAGCTAGCTTCGTTCTCGAAAGAATAGGGAAGGAGTGAAGGAGAGTCATACAGATATTGACACATTCATATAATTTCAACAAATTTTGATCAAATTGAAATTCAATGAAATTCAATTCACTTCATATCCTTCAGTCAGTACATTGACATCCTTCTACATCACAATTATAACTCGGGCATCAATAGTTCTACAACTAACTCAGAAAAAAACAAGATTTTTACTTCCAGCTTACAGCTTTTAAAAAGTGACACCTCAGAAAAGCTAAAATATTGAATTTTTGGAACTTTTGATAGAGCACGTTTTTAAATATTAATTAAAGTAAATGTATATTTTGTAAAGATTCTTTTTAATAAAAAAATAAAATTTTGAAGAAGAACACAAAATCTTCTGAAAAATAATATCACATAAACTCATATTATTTTCTAATATATAACTATTTTATATAAAAATCAAATTCAATGATCTTAAAAGCGAAGGATAAACCTCAAAATTTACGAATATAATGAGTGGGAATATAATGCTTATCTATCATAAAACCATATGAAATATCAATTTTTGCTTTACGCTTAATTTTTGACGACAATTAGCAAAAAATGTTAAATGTTAACACTCAGTCCATTTGAATATGAAAAATAAAATTGACTTTGATTAAATGTTTTTATTTATCATGCAATTCTTCTTGCGACCAAAGATTTGAATAAAAGTTCAAAAAATAAGATAGCTTAAAAAATAATATACGGTAGTGTTTACTAATAGATGAATAATATATAAATTCTATTAAAATGGATTTGATCCAAAAAAATATATAAAATTTGATCATAAATAAAATTGTTTAGTAGTCATTTAAAATGATGTAATTATTCAAATTTTGCCAAGACCCATTCGTCTTTGATATATAACTCCCATTTTTGCATTTCTGGCTCGTACCAAAATTTTGAAACTTCGAATAATTCGTTAGGAGTGTAATTACTATTCGTTTTTGGATTAATATCGAGAGATAAATGTGGTGTATTGTTGTATTTTTCAATGAACTGCTGAACTGAGTCCTTGATTTGTTGAATATCATCCAACTCGTCTGGCAAAAACTTTTCTAAGCTTGGCCACAGGCGCTCCACCTTGCCGTTCTGTCTTGGCATATACGGCAAGGTGTGCTTCCAAACTATTCCGTTTTCCTGCATAACCTGGCCGAATTCGCCGCGGTTTTCACCGCCGTTATCGGTCCAGATGCAGTAAGGAATAAACTCATCTAAAAGTTTTCTTAAAACCTTCGCTGTTGAGTTGGAAGACTTGTTTTTCAATAATTTAGTTTTGAGAACTTTACGTGTCATATCATCCAATATGGCAAAAAATGGAAAAGAAACATTACCGTGAAGGTAATGAATATCGCAGTGCCATATCAAATTCTTTGATATGGCACGATATTTGGTAGGTGGATCTGCTGGTTTGTAATCTCTTTTTGAAGATAAACCTGATTCCATCATAAATTTTTCCACTTGATGATGCTTTATTTTTTGTAAATTGTCAAAAATTTGATCTTTTGTCAAATCTTCTATATTTTCAAATTCTTTTGCAATTTCTTCTTTTTCTTTCTCACAATCGGGATTTTGAGCAATATTTTGAAACCTTTTAATCAATAAATAAGTTTTTGAAATTCCTCCTTTATATTGTGAAACACAAGAATTAATTAATTGTTTTTGCTCAAATGTTGGTGGATTTGGTTTTCTGCCGCGACTAACTTTTGGTAATTCGATTTCTTGAAGTTGAAATGCTCTTCTTATTGTATTTTCGGCAACATTCAATTTAATTTTACCATTTTCCAATTCAACTTCCTTTCCCACACTTTTGTAAGATTCACCTTCTTCTATTCTTCTTTTAGCTTCAAATAGCCATTCTCTGCTTATAGATTTGGCAGTAGTCATAAAAGTGGTCCTTCTTTTGTGATAATGTTGCATGCTAAGTTCGGTCAACGATAGAAATTGAGTGGAAATTAATCGTCGAGGAAGTACGATTATGTAAAGAAAAAATGTTGTGGGATTTTTAATATTATATATTATTTTATAATAAAATTTTTTGAGTCATTTTAAGAAGCACATATAATTTTTTGAATTTAAAAATTAAAGTAGTGTCAAACGAATTTATCACTTAATTTAATACTCAGATTTCTTAAAATTAATGAAAAAAAGGTTTTCTGAGAACTTTTGAGAATGGTTTTCAAATCCCATTATTGAAAATATATAGGTATTGTATGAAATTCAAACTCTATATTTATTAAAATTCTAAATTTTTAATAAAATAACTTTTCAGAGGAATATGATTTTGAATGGTTGATTAATAAGTATAAAAATGTCTACGATTTTAAGGAGGGAATTGTTCCTTATGAGGTATACATCATAACTATATACCTCATAAGGAACAATTCCCTCTTGATAGCTGGGAAACTTTCTCTGAATAACTTATCATTTGGAGAAAGTTTCCCAGCTATCTATTAGAAACTAAAGGCTGTGAGGCACTAATATATAATCAGTGCCTCATAGCCTTTAGTTTGTTATTAAAAACGAGAAAACTTGTTCGAAATGATAAACAATTTCGAACAAATTTTCTCGTTTTAAGGAGGGAAGAGAGAGGGTCAAAGTTGCTATTTGTCACTTTTCCACAAGAATATAATGGGGAAAAAGTTATCATATAGTTGATCTCATTCACTGAGGTGAGAGATGCATGTAGTGTAATGTGATAAACAGTGGGATTGCTGCTCTAAGTCCTAGGTTCGAGACACATTGGCTTCATTTTTCTCTTTTTTATTGACGTAAACTATTCAATTTTTGTGTTCTCCATTCAAAATTCAGAATTTTTTTTGCAGATTTCACGCTACATTCGAAGTTACCTTTTGTAACAACCACCACTGCCTACGAAAGACGAAAGTGTGTCACGATTTCACCCGGAAATCCGACGGTTGTTTAAGAGTAAGCACTTTTGGCACATACTCTATCGAAAAATCAACATTTAAGGTTAATTTAAGAGTATGCACTTTTGTCACCTACTCAAATTTATCAACAATGAAATTTCGTTATAAAATTTTGAGTCTATTTTATAAAGAAGATGATCGATGCTGTTGTAAACAGAAATTCATCAAAAGTGACACCTCAGAAAAGCTAAAATATTGAATTTTTGGAACTTTTGATAGAGCACGTTTTTAAATATTAATTAAAGTAAATGTATATTTTGTAAAGATTCTTTTTAATAAAAAAATAAAATTTTGAAGAAGAACACAAAATCTTCTGAAAAATAATATCACATAAACTCATATTATTTTCTAATATATAACTATTTTATATAAAAATCAAATTCAATGATCTTAAAAGCGAAGGATAAACCTCAAAATTTACGAATATAATGAGTGGGAATATAATGCTTATCTATCATAAAACCATATGAAATATCAATTTTTGCTTTACGCCTAATTTTTGACGACAATTAGCAAAAAAATGTTAAATGTTAACACTCAGTCCATTTGAATATGAAAAATAAATTGACTTTGATTAAATGTTTTTATTTATCATGCAATTCTTCTTGCGACCAAAGATTTGAATAAAATTTCAAAAAATTAAGATAGCTGAAAAAATAATATACGGTAGTGTTTACTAATAGATGAATAGTATATAAATTCTATTAAAATGGATTTGATCCAAAAAAATATAAAACCAAAAATAATTGTTATAATTTAAATGAAGAAGTAATTTAAAACGATTTTATTTATGATCAAATTTATATATTTTTTTGGATCAAATCCATTTTAATAGAATTTATATACTATTCATCTATTAGTAAACACTACCGTATATTATTTTTTCAGCTATCTTATTTTTTGAAATTTTATTCAAATCTTTGGTCGCAAGAAGAATTGCATGATAAATAAAAACATTTAATCAAAGTCAATTTTATTTTTCATATTCAAATGGACTGAGTGTTAACATTTAACATTTTTGCTAATTGTCGTCAAAAATTAGGCGTAAAGCAAAAATTGATATTTCATATGGTTTTATGATAGATAAGCATTATATTCCCACTCATTATATTCGTAAATTTTGAGGTTTATCCTTCGCTTTTAAGATCATTGAATTTGATTTTTATATAAAATAGTTATATATTAGAAAATAATATGAGTTTATGTGATATTATTTTTCAGAAGATTTCATTCTATATGCCTATGAAAAGTACTCTCAAAACTAACTTTTTCCAAATTATAATTAAATCTAGAATATTTTATTATGCTTAGTATTATTTCATTTTTCTCATTCAATTTAGAATTTACAAATGTCAAAAAATTGAGAGCTGTCACTTTTGATGAATTTCTGTTTATTACAATGCTTGAAATATTAAAAAATGCACACGTGATTTTCAAAATGAAATCACTGCTGTATAAAAAGAACATTGAATAGAAAATATTGTGTGTATCTGATAATTATTTAATAAATTTCTGAGAAAGAAATGTTTAATATTAATGGATATTATGTACATATTTTTAAAAAATCATATTCTCTTCAATATTTTTTGAATACCATTTAAATACGTTGAGCAATTCAATTTTATTTTCCAATTGAGAGTCCATTAAATTTGCCAATAATACGAAATCAATCCTAGGATTAATTTAAAGGAATGGTATATAAAACCGTTGCATTTCTGGATCCAAACCGCCTCATTTCGTTAACACTTTTTCAAAAATCAAAAGGAAAATGTCGTATTACTCTTCTTACACACCTTCTTGCGACCACTATGTTACAAGAGGCTTTTTCGAGAAGGAATATGTATGCGTCTCAGATGCAACATGGGCATTCGTAGGTCCTGTTCCATATGGTTTCATACTTCTTTTCGTTGTTCCATGGGTAATTAATATAATACTTTGGCTCATTGCATATTGCAAGAATCGCAAAGTTCATGTCCCATTCTGGTATTTAATAATAAGCATGCTTCAAAACGTTTTGCTTGCACTAATTGTATGGGGTGTATTGCATATTGCATTAGAAGGTATGGGCCCATATTTCGCCGCAATAGGTTTTGGAGTCATTGGTTTAATTGCCTCAAATGTCATGCCATTATTGTTGAGTAGTACAGTTCCAATTGATGGAAAAACCAAAGGACTCTTTTTAGTCAGAGTACTTTTATTCAAAGAATTTTGCAAATGCTGCTGCGCTCTCAGATTAAAAATGATGCCAAAGCATTGCATAATGAAAGAAGAGAAAGTTTCAAAGCTTCGTGATAGAATTGCTGGCAACCCACCCATTCTAATGATCCGTATAAAGAACGGTTTTGCCAATCACAGAGTCGGCTTTTGCCTTAATGAACCTCTTAAATATGGATCCTGGGAGGGTAATGATGACCTTAATCTAGACATAGATGGCGGAATCACAATTGTTAAAGTTAAAACAGAATTAGAAGTTTCTGAAGAAGTCCATAACTATTTCAATCTGGCAAAGCATGAATACTTCAAGAAATTGCGTGCTCTCAATACTACAATGGCTATGATGAGTCGTAGAGGTAACACCACCGCAGTTTGGTTAGGCGATCCAGAAGTTGAACTTGCAGCAGAGATCTACAAGGTGCCAAATCACTTCTCAGCCTGCGGCAAAAGCGCATACGTCAAGTTCATGAACTCTGGCTTTGGAAAATTCCTTTACGGATTGTTTATGATTTTCGGATATTCAATTTTCTTTGATAATCTCTTCATCATATTGGCCAAGTACAAGAAGATCACTGTTAAAAGGAAAGTTTCTCACGACGGATCCTTAAGAATCCCAGCTTACAAACCAAATACACAATTTTCACAGGAAGAGTACACATCTGAATCATTAAACTACGGTATGATGGCTAACCAGAATGCAGCCTACTTACAAATGTACAGTGCTGAAATGCAAAGGAATCAGTACAACAATCAATACTCATTT
Organism: Trichomonas vaginalis G3; assembly: GCF_026262505.1. Taxonomy (NCBI): domain Eukaryota; phylum Parabasalia; order Trichomonadida; family Trichomonadidae; genus Trichomonas; species Trichomonas vaginalis. Next base: position 12,341,498 of record NC_067207.1, read on the forward strand.
GCACCTTCACCTTATGGCTCAGATTTCCAGCTTGCATACGGCGCTCCACCACAACAGGGAGCTTATCCTCCCCCACAAGGATATCCGAATTATCAGATGCCACCTCAACAGGGAGGATATCCACCACAACAAGGAGGATACCCACCACAAGGAAATTACCCACCACCTCAAGGATATCCACCTCAACAGGGAGGATATCCACCACCACAACAAAATTATGCAGCTCCTCCTCCACCACCTCCTCGTCAGCAAAAGTCAGAAACTAAGAATGAGAACGAGTAAGTTTAAGTTGAAAATTTTTGTAAAAACTTAAATTTTTTTTTACGTTTAATAGATTTTAGAATTTTTGATAATATCTTCTACTAAGTATAACTATATATGCTTATATGGTGAATAAATTTGTAAAACATCAGAAATCAAATTGTAAAATCAAACTAATTTATAAGTAAACAAACAAAATACTATACATTACACATATATTTCCATTTCAAGGTGATTTACTGATTGAAACTAGGATAGAATGGTAATTTTAAAAATAAAATTTGGCAAATTATACCAAAACAGTATAAATTAATAAGGATTCATACTGTATTTCGTCAAATTGTTAGTTTGTTATAATAACTAATGCTAACTTCTTAGCGGAATAAAATTCTTCCAGAAACATTAAAAGCTTGAAGGAATAAGAAGTCGTAATCTGTCGTACTTCGCCCAGTTTGTGTTAATTTAAATTTGATAAACTTCTCTCTGGTTTTGATGTTAAATGTTCTTGAAAGTCCTTGTTTAAATGGATCATTTGTATGTTCATCTAGGATAACAACCTTCCCATCTTCTGTTGTTCCTTCTAGTCTCCACGACTGTAATAAATCATAATCATAGTGCATTCTTGAAATAATTGAGTAACTTGTTGGGACAACACTGATGTTATGAAGATCGCATTGAACCCATGAATTAGGTATATCTTTTGTATAAAATTCTTTTTCATCATCTTCTGTCAAAGAAATGTTATTAATGTAAATTGTTTTTTCTTGAAGACTTGATGATGTGAAAGTACAATTATCATTAGTTAGAATGTTCTCACTGATTTTTGAATATGATCTTAAGAAAAACTTTTTGGAAAAAGACCATAAAATATCAGCATAATTTGATTCTTTCATTTCGGTATAAAATTCGTCAACAAAATTACAGAACAGTGAAATGGATTTCTTTGTACAGTACTCTGGGAAAATAAAAGAAAGTAATTTGAAATTATCTAATTTTCTTCTAGAAAGATTAATAATCAATTCCAAAAACTCATCTTCACTGTCTGCTGTTAACTGAGGATGGGATAGAAGACGCTCGATTACATCTATATCTTGTGAAGCTAAAAATGAAAACATTTTGTTTTTATCAAATTGAGAAAAGTGTAATGCAATAAATTCCATCACTTTAGATCCATTATCAACATATTTGTTGATGTTGAAATAGTAGAATGCATTTTCAATTGTTAATTCTTTTGATTTTAATTTTTGTGAGTAAGGTGTTAGTAATTCATCAATCCCAAGCTGTTTTCCTGCATTGTAGAGATCTAATGATATGAAATCATCATCAACAAACGAAAAATATCCTTTTGTCAGTAAATTTCGAATTAACTCATACGTTTTATTGGATCTAATTTCACAAGAAAATGAAAAAGAGCGTGTTGTCATATCAGTTTGATAAATTGAGTAAACTTTGGAACTTAAGGATAATAAATGAGGCATCTGAACTTGAAATTGGTGACCATTTATGTCCAATGTACAAATGTCATCGCTATGGTATGATGCAGACCGAACGAAATGGTCATAATACACTTTAATCTCTTCACTCATTAAATGTTTTTTTATATCAATATTTTTAACCAACTTAAATATGTTCTGTATAGAGAATTAATTAGATATTGGTAAGAATAAAATTTTGTAGTTCAAAAAAAATTTCTATGCTGTGAAATTTTCTGTAGTGTCAAAACACATAAACAAAAGTGCACGTTTTGAATTAATTTTTTATGGCCATTGTTTTGTAGTTTTGGTATTTCGCAAATGCAATACATTTTAATCCTATTTATGAAAAAATATGGCCATGTTTCGACATTTCACCTTATGAAATGTTATTTATCGAAATTACATATTCCAAAATAAAGAGTATAAACATATTAATCGAAAAATCGGGATGATATAAAAATTTTCCATAAATAGGTCAATAGAAAATTAATTACATGCCTTGTTTCGTCTATTATTCTAATAAGCATCTAGAAAATAATGTATATATCATTATTTTCCTCTTTATGTGGCCTTAATAAGAGGTCAATCATGGAAAAAAACTTATTTTTATAATAATATGACTCTTGGAGAACTACCTGAAGCAGTTCGTGACTTCAGGTATTTAGTTACAGAAATAGTTAATGGCACGGACAATGAAATCAAATGCAAAGCTAGACTAAAATACTCTATTATGCGAGAATCACCAAATTCGATTGAAACAAGTTTATATGTATGTGAAAATATAGCAGATGAAACTTTAAAATTTTACGCTTTAGAGATTATTCACTATCATATTCGATTGAATCATGAAATTCCAGATATTGCTAATTTTATTTTGACTTCACTCTACGGAAATAACCCACGTTTCCTGGCTGCAAGCAGAATAGCTGCAATAAATTGTCTTTCTAGCATGATGTTACATGATTTCTCCTTATTACAGAAAATACCTTTCGATCATCCTGATGCTATTATTTTTTTCGAGAAAATACCAAAGGTATTCTCTGGTATATACATTACTTCGCAGTATTATCATGCTGAAGCTGAAAAAATCAGAATGGATTTCCTTACGCAATATTTTTCAATTCAAGTCCCGGATATTTATGCGATTCATCACTTACTATCTCTTCGTGAGTTCTTTTTGCCATATGATGAACCTCCTGAAGAAATCATAAATTCATTTATCGAATTATCAATGCGAATAACCGAATTCCCGGACATTGCTCTTGCCTTTAAAGTACTTGAAGATTTTACACTCTGCATTCCGCAGTCATTTGATGCAGGATTTGAAAATCCAACAGATTTTACTCGGGCAGTCCTTTTATTCTCAGTGAAGTTTGCGCACTACTTGCTTATCAACCAAGAACTACATGAAAAACTACCTGATTTTTGGAATATGGTCGTTGTTTTGCCAAGTCCTCTTTTATTTGACCAAGGATTCCCAGAAATCCAGAATCTTCTTAAGATGTTCTTCAAATCTATCCCGTTGATGGTCGAAAAAGGCAACTCTTTCCAAGAAATTCTCATCAGATTCTGTGAAAGATTAAATGATTCGTATATGAAAGAAACTGCACCAGAACTTGCTGCCAAAATGGCAAGAAAAGTTGTTAAAATACTATTACGATATGGAGTTATGATAATGCAGTGCCATATTCCCGCAATTTTGGAATATCCACAATATAATTTACCGAAAGAACTGTTTTATGGGATAATTGAAGAAGGAATTTTTGAACGATTCCAAGTTATGCCTGCATCAATATTCAAAACCATTACTTCCCTACCATTAGCAGAAATTCCTCAAGAAATCATTGATTATTGCTTTGGAATCCTCCAAAATGGGAATTTCTACCAAGATTATGCATCTCTCGCCTTCCATTTCCTCTCAAAAATGGCTCAAACAACGAAAAACCCTGCATTTGAGCAAGTTTTTGTTTCAAAGATGCCTCTAATCAATCAGATTCTATCCGAAGTTGCCGAAGCGTTCCCTTCTGATACGTTTTGCACAGTAATGACGATTTTTATGATGGTTCATTCACAGAAAACGTTTGAAAACTTCAATTTCTGGCTAAATATTGCAGATACGATACTTTCTGATGCAAGTTCACTTCCTCCAGCTTGTTTCGCCCATATTTTCAGCTTTGAATGTTATTATATTACTTTTCTCACAGAAAACCATACAGAAGAGCTATCCCAAATTGAGCACGATCGATGCCAAGCCCTACTTACGTACTTACAACAGATAGATGACTTAGGATATTTCAGTGAAATGGTAAATTCGTTCTTTGGTTCACAATACATCAATGAAATCAGTATGGAAGTCAGAAACATCATAGTCATGTACATTTCCAGCATTTTGACTTCGTCATTTGGTGATTTTACTGATATATTAAAACCAGAAGACACAGATAACCATTGTTTCATACTTTCGATACTCACGCACTTAGTCAAATACTTGGCTTTCGAGGAATCCATCAAAATTGTCCAGTGTATCGATAAAATGCTCTCGGTTTTCACTACAAGTTATTCATTCAAATTTTTGATAACTTTGGCTTTTTCAGATACACCTGTCACTTTTGACAATTCAAAGATGGTAGAAATTTCGAATTTTCTGATTGAAAATGAGTCATGCTTAGCATATTTTAAACAAAATAGCGAATTTTTCGCTATTATGAGATATTTCAAGCAATTGGAGAATTTTTCGAGCTATTCGTCAGTAGAAGAGTGGCTGCTAGCATCAGGGCTGGAAGGAGAAGAGATTTCTAATATGGCTTCTCTATTCCATCAACTGTATAAAGTTATTATCATATTTAGATTGATAAGGATCACAGAATACCTCCAAAACTTGGATGTCGCAAGCTGCGATATATCTTTGTTGAACGAAATCAGCGATTTCTGTACAAAATCTTCAAAATTTATTTCATTTCGTTTTAATTGGATGCCAACAAGGTTTGTTGTCCAATTATTCAGCAACTACAATGAAGAGGAACTCAAGTTCTCCTTCTTTGTTGCTCAAATGCTTGTTTACACCAGAGTATTTGACTTTGATTACCTCGAAGAGTTTGTTTCAGCGGTCATCAGGTCCCTATTTACATTCTTCCCAGTTGACCAGTTCTACCAGATATGGATGATCTTCTTCTATTTGTATCAACACGATCAATCTGGTTCACAGCTTTTCTTTTTCATTGAAAAAGCTCTACAAGAAAAATCCGCAAGTAACGAAGCACTCTGTTACTTCCACATGGCCATGGAATCTATGCAGAACTCTTCTTCTTTCAGAGAATTCATGGAATTTTTGGAGTCATCGCCAAATTTATCACTTGCGTGTGATAAGTTCTACTTATGGAGACAACTCCGAGCATAATTACACTATTATTATATTTATTTGTCTTGTTTATTTTTTGTTATTTATTTATATATAAAGATTTATGATCTGTTTTAGTATACAAATACTAGCTACTTTTGTTTTAGTACAATTAAAATATACATTTTTCCATTAATTTGATAATTTGATAATTATCTTTCATACATACAAAACGTCAGTTGGATTGCATTAGTTCAATATTGTATATACATGAAATTAATATAATTGCAATGAGATGATACTATAATAACTGAATAATAATTTGTTATCAAATTTCTTTAAAGTTGATGAAGCTGAGAATAATAGGTGAAGAACACTTACTAGCTTATTGCGTTACATATTATTTTAAAAATCTATCATTTTATGATTTTGATAAGAATCGAATGTTTGCTATGGAGATATTTTAACTAAACTGTGAATACTTTTTTGATTGGATTCTTGATCGACATGGATTTGGAGACGATTCATGAAGAGAATATGCGTAATTTCATTTATTGAATTTGATATATTTTGTCAAGATACACAGTTAACTGTTCTTGTTTCAAATTTACTGTGTACTCACTAGTATCTGATGACCTCTCAAAATGGGGAAAACAAGCGCAAAGAAACACAGAAATTAAAACACTAATCAAGAAGTTTGAGAGTGTTATAGAAAAAAAGAATAAGAATCCAAGAATAAAGCAAAAATAATGATTTGTTAAAATCAGAACGACTAGATAAAATTTTAAGAGTGCACTTATGCATGTATGGCATGGCCTTCAATTCTGTTGTTTAAGATTAGTTTTCAATATGCTTCATATTAGATGATGGTTAGTGTACAAATACTAACGTCGATGGATGAAAATGTAAATTTAAAAGATATATATCACGAATTAAAATACTTATCATAAAATTCTTTCGAAATCTTATTTCTATCTATTTTTTTGTTTAATAAATTCAATGCATGTGAGAGGGGAACGAACTCCAGTATATATAAGTGCATTTGGATCGGCGCCGTTATCGAGCAAGAACTCAATGAGCTCAATTGGGGGATCATACAAAGATGTAAGTAACGTAAGTTGACCACCCAAAATTGTATTTTTACCTGGAAGATGGAAATTTATTTTCAAGCCATGATTGAGGAGTATTTTAAAAACTTCTATTTTTTCTTTACTTTCGCTTTCAATTAAATAATATGGACCCATTCGACCTTGTTCATCGACTCTATTTACATCAATTCCCTTTGAACACAATATTTTTGCAATTTCAGGACTCCCTGACATACAAATCCAGTGCACAGCAGCTAGGGTTGTACAAACTGGCACAATTTTGCGGGCCGCGTGCCAGCTCCTGGCACGCGGCCAAAATCAAAAAAGTGGCCAAAAATCGGGCCTCGTGGCGTGGAAAGGATGTCGCCCTTCGGGCTCCACCCTTTCCACGCCACTCGGCCTATGACCACAATTATATAATATGCTCATTATTATTTTTTCTTTTTCTCTTTTCTTTCTTCTTTTTCACTTTTCCCTTCCTTTTTTTCTAGTTTTGGAAAGGAAAAAGTAAAAAATTTAATAATTAATTTTATTACTATGAAAATATACTTTTTAGCTTATATTGTAAGCTGTGAGAGTTTTAAGTGATGGAAGATATAAATCAAATTTGAAATTCAACAAATCTTGTTATGATTAAGTTGAATATTGTACTCTAATTAAGAGTTTTCAGTTATGAACTCAGGTATTATATAATAAAAGTATAACTCAAGATAATAAAGAGGTTTTTAAAATGTAGATCTGAAAATCAAACTACCATGTTTGATATGATTAAGTTGAATAATGTTATTTTATTAAATGGTTCAAATCTGTGAAATCGGCAATTACAAATTAAAGGCGTAGTTCAAAAAATTAAAGAGATTTTAAAAATTTAATATCAGAATTAAACTAAAAAAAGGATTTAGTTATTTCAGTAATTATCATAAAAGGTTAAAAAGATAGGGTAAGTAATGAGACTTGAGTGAGATGTGAGATATCATATGTAAATAATTAGATATCTGATGAGTAAGGTCGGAGAGTTAAGATCTGGTTAGTAAGGTAGTAATGAGAGTTAAGATCTGGTTAGTAAGGTAGTAATGAGAGTTAAGATCTGATGAGTAAGGTCGGAGAGTTAAGATCTGGTTAGTAAGGTCGGAGAGTTAAGATCTGGTTAGTAAGGTAGTAATGAGAGATCTGCGGGCAGTAATGATACATCTATGAGTACATAACTAAAACCTGAGTTCTATGAGCGAAATCTGAGAGCTAAAAGCTGAGATATCTAAGGTAAGTAATGAGAGAAGAGAATTTGAAATTTTACAAAATACGTTTACTCATACAAATTAATTCGCATTCTTTTATAACGAATCTCAATGCCAATTAATACATAAAACAGATTTTAGCAATCAATTGTAAGATTTAGAAAGATTTTATTTATAATCTCAGCCAAATTAACAAATATTTTATTGATTTCGTAAAAAATAGCAATAAAACATAAAAATATGACATTCTATTTTTCCAAAAAAAAATTCAAAAATCATTTTTTAACATGAAATTTATATTTTTTAATATTATTTTTTAAATTTTGAATTTTTTTTGGAATTTTCAACCATGTCAAAAGTCGGGATCTACAAATGTATTCTCTTTGACATAGGATAAAAACATCCTTTCTTATAATTTCATTGTAAAATAAAATTTTCTTAAATTTATTGAATCCAAACTCAACTTTGCAACATTTTATTATCATAAAAACTAAGAAACATCAGGTAAACTTCAATTTGGAGAGCTTAAAATCATATCTAAATTGAAAAATAAGGGGAAAAAAATTGTAAAAAAAAATCTCATTAGATGGGGCAAAAAGTGACTTTTTTAATGTGTTTTTTAAAAAAATCGTGCCAGCTGGCCAAAAAAGGTGTGCCAGCAGGCGTGCCAGTTTGTACAACCCTAACAGCAGCAGGTGCCTTGATATCTGGTGGAATATCAACATCTTCAGTAACTTCTGCCAATATTTTGACTGCTTCAACATTACGAATGGCACATGCCAAAGATATTGGTGTTCTGTGATCTTCTGTCATATATGATGGATTAAACTTTGCATCAAGAAGTAAACGAAGTGCAGAGTTACTCGCACATCTAAAAGCATCTATAACCAATCTTGAATCTTTTTCTAGAATTGATTCACAATATTTCTTGAGAAGAATTTCAAAAGTTGGCACATTTTTCATTGCAGCTCTTAAAGCATCTTTGATCTTAAACTTACATATGTCTGAATATTTTTCAAAGCTATAACCATATTTAAAAAGAATGTCCAATATATTCGGATTCTTTGATAAAGCTACAAATTTGATTATTGGATTACTTTCTTTAGGATTTGAGTATTCTTCAAAAAACAATTTCATTTCAAGACCATCTTGCCCAAAATTGGCTTGATAATAGCGAAGGATGTATTCAACAACATCAGCAGAGCCAGTCTAAACGGCAAATAGAAAAGGAGTGAAAGATGAACTACTTTCAATATCAATTGGAATATTACATTGAATGTGTAAATATTCGAAACATTTGAGTGAATTACGGCAAGCAGCGACATGAAGCATTGTTAGATAATCTTTATCTAATGTATAGAAACCTAAATCCAATTGGTATATAGGCTTTAATAAGTATCTGATATTATCAATATTAACTAATTTTCAAAGTTCTTCAACATCATCTCTTGAAATAAGAGATAAATTGTCCATCTTCAAAATTTACGCCGGCTTTTTTTTTAGTCGTCATTAAATTTAGTAGTAGATTCTAGTGTGAATTATAAGCTAAATAATGGATTTTCCCGAATCCATTATAAATTAAGAATTTCTTATCAAACTTAATTCAAGCATATCACGTTTCTCTTTGTCTGAAAGATTTAAATAAAGTTTTGTGATCTACTCTATGAATATATAAATATTTAAAGATTCTTTAGTCCAAAATATCAATAATCTTACGTAAATGAGTTTTATTCAATTAAAATTGAGATAAATTGATTAATGTTCGATTTCAAAGATTATTTCGTAAATATATGGCATACTTTTAGTATAAATGAATTAATTTAGAGAATACATTTAGATATTAGAGAATTTTCGAAATAATTTTTGAAAGTAAAGCACATATTAAGAATTTGTTGGGAATAAGATCAATGTGATACTTGTCAAGATTGGAACTGAGTTCTGGTTCATATATGAAGAATTAGTAAAATTAAAATTCATATCTCTGAACTTATTCTTAAACTTTATGAAAGAATATAATCAAAAAGTATGTCATTCAAGCTTAATATCAGAATTATCACAGAAACTAAGTTAAATAGCCGAAGATTAAAAATAAAAATAAAATAGTTTATACATAAGGATTTTCTAGGCGATCAGGTGAAACCTCGTTGTCTTTTTGTTGTTGTTCTTGTTGTCTCTGGTCTTGTTGCTGTTCCGGTGGGGGAGCATAAGGAGCAATTGGAGGAGGAGGCTGGTAAATGAATCTTTGTTCTTGGTTAATTGGCATTTGAGGTGGTGGTTGGTAAATATAATTTTGATTATCGATATAATTAATCTGATTTGTAGGTTGTGTCTGACCAGTAATGTCAGCATGAATATTAGGTGTTTCAGGATTCATTTTATTACCTGTGTTTTGATCGATCAAATTCTGATTTAGTTCTGGATTATTACTCATTGTTTTGTAACGCTTTTGGAAGTCAGATTCATCAGCATCGCAAGGAATACATAAATTGGCTAGCATATAACATTGGAAACATATTATAAAGGTAGCAAAGAAAAACATTATCATAAGCATAACCATTTGGAAGCAAATGCTGAATTTCTTGCAACAGCAAGCTGGACGAGCATCCGGACAATTCGAATATGCACAGCAGCAATCATTGTTTGTGCATGATCCATGTGTGCAAAATCCACAGCAATCTCCCCAACCACAGGGATATTGGTGTTGTGAATAAAATCTTCCGAACAATGGATAGTAACGCGAACAGCCACAATAACAACAAGCCCAGCTTAACGATTTTCTTTTTCCAAATTTTGAAGAGTTTTTAGTAATAATTATTCTTGATTTGGATTTGGATTTAGATTGAGAGTTGTTTGGATCTTTTGTTTCAAGAGTAAGATGGAATCGATGTTGGCTGGAAAATGAAAGTGAAAATGATTTTGATTCAAGAATATCTATGTGATCATTGAGTTCAGATGTGATGATTTCTGATTGATTTGTGATGTATGAAATGATTGAAGAATAATTGCGCTTACAAAGATGTTTGATTTTAAAATATTAATATTTGTGTTTTCAAAGTTAACGTAGTTAAATACTGTTTCCTTGCTTTGTGAATTACTTGTGATTGAAAATATGTCATCTGAATGTGTGGAAAAAACTGTTTTCATGTTTTGATATTTTGAGTTAAAACTAACTGCTGTTATATTTATTTTATTGTCATTTTTATTTTCTATATTGATGGTAAGTGATATAATTTTTTGGTTTTCGCCAATGTATATTGTTTCATTTTCAAAGTGAAGAATTTTATTTTTGTTATTTGAAGTTAAGTATGCGATACTTCCTTTATATAATGTACAATCAATCTTGATTGCTGTGTGAGTGTACAATTCAGGATTATAAGAAATTGAAAATTGTTTTGTGAAATTTTTGTGTTTTGGAGTGAACGAATGAGTAACTATATTCCCATGGGAGCAATTTAAAAATGTTTCTTCATCAAATCTACAATATATAAGCCCAATAAACAAAAACATTTTAATTCTTAATTTTGCCAAATTTGACATGTCAAAATCAAGATTCTTATCGTCTTTAATATTTATATATAAATATTTTTACTTTATTTAGAAAGCATTACTTGATAGAAAAGATGAACGTATGAAAATGGATCAAATACAGAATTTGTTTTCTGTTTCTTGTTTTTAATAAGTATTTCTTGTGTTAAACATATGAAGAAATTATTTTCGAAAGGGGTAGTAGTCATTTCTGACATATATATTGGACTTCCTCTTTGGAATGTTGTTGTTTTATCAGATATTGTTCGGAAGATATAAATATATGCGCGCATATTAGTACTAAAATATGCGCCTTGGCCAATTTGACAATTGTTCTGAATTATACAATCTTCAATATCAAGTCTCTGGCGATAACCACTTATATAAATTATTCCTCCATAAACACCTGTTTGAGAATTATTTATTATATTAGATCTCATTAATTCTGCACTTAAATCATTAAAGCTAACTGTAGCGTAAGATGTTGCATGACATGAGTCAATACAACAACAACTAACATTTACTAAATTTTTAACTAATTGGCAATAAACAGCTGATGCTTGGGAAGTTTGACACTTTGAAAAATTCACTGCATTAATATTTAATAGTCCACCATATTGAAACAATGAACCAATATAACTATTATTATAGGAGGAAATAGAACCCTCAGTAACTGTACTATTTACTGCACTACAAGCTATGAAAGTACTACCCGAGATATTAAATGAATAAAAATGATTACTAACAAAATAAGATTCTCCTCGAATATATATGGTGCCATTACCATTGAAGAACTTGTTTTGTTCTGACAATATGTAATAATCATTTTTTTATAAAAGTAAATTGCATAATTTGACAAATCTTTAAAAATTGATTGGTAAATAAATAATTTACTAACATCTGAAATGTTCGGATTGGTTTTAGTAATAGGTTTTGGGGTTGAAACATTAAAATATTGTCCCCATATCTGCTCATAATCTTGGCCCAAACTATTTCTTGACTTATAATATTTAAATCTATATTATTAACTGCAGAGATCAACTTACACAATCATTTTCATTAATTAAAGCTGTTAAACCGGATTCATTTGAATAAAAAAAATCAGTTAATGTTCCATAAAAATATCAAATTCTTTTTCACTTTTTCAAGTCACCAATCAAATTTTGTGATGTATTCAATATAGAATAAATAAAAATGAAAAGTTTTTAAAAATTGATAAATTTTGATGTATCTATACTATAAACAAAATTGAGAGAATGTCAAATGGGAGTTAGTGCAAAATTAATTTACTAGATAGCTCTATAATCTTTATTCTAAATAAATTCATTAATTAAAAAACAAATAGAAGTATTAATTGTTTGAAATTGCTGCTTGAAGGTATTTAAGAACAACATCTCTGGAAAAGTTCAGTCTTTCAAGCGCAGAATGAACTTTGTTTTCGTTTTTACCAACAATGAATGATGAAATTCCCCAGTTATCGAATCCAGCAACAATAAATGCACATCCCAAGTAAGTTAGATAATTATACTCATCATACTTTTTCCATTCTCGTGATTGAACATCTAACTGGGAAATACATTCACCAATATCAGTAGTCTTTTGCATTGATGAGCTGTTGATGATTCCTGCAATATCAACTTTCAATAAATGCGAGATTCGGATAGCTCTGCTCCATTGGTTAATGTCAATCGCTCTTCTTATTGCAGATGAACATTCATAATTAGTCAAACTATTGAATTTCTTTCGATTTCGATAAAATTCATGAAAATCATTTGGATTTGAATAGAGAAGAATCTCAATTTTCGCTTCATTAGATAGGATGCCAATATAATCTATCAAATTCATTCCACATCTGATGAATAATGTCTGATGTGATGGAGAAATTGAAGAAATAACTTTTTGAACTAAATTTTTTGTGAGAAAATCAAATATTTTGATTGCTGATATAATGTTACCTGATGACGTGATAGAAGAAAAGACTGTTCTTATGAATCTACTAAAATAAAATGTAGATTCAAAACATTCAATGAATTTCGCAGCTTTTTCTGGTTCTTTCATCAGGTTGATCAAAACAGGAACACAGTAGTTGATTTTGATGAATGGTTCTGTACCTTCTGGAGACACCAGAATCAAATCTCCATTTGATGCATTGATTGCACTATATTCTATCTTAGAAATACAACTGCTAAAGTGTAATTCAATGTTTGAAATCTTTTGTACAAATAAAATTGAAACATTTGGTTCTCGCCAGATCAATATAGCGTTTTCGGATACAGTTTTCATGGAAGGAACATGTACAACAATGTTGTTATCGAACTGGATGTAGATTTCGTCATTTGCACAAACTGCATTTTTAATAATTTTCCGAAATTTCATAAAAGATGCATAAAAGTCCAGTTTTTCGTTGGTATAATGCGTACATGTGGACTCTACTCTTCTTGGAACTTGTATTTGGTCGGTGAAATCAATAATTAAAAGAAGATTTTCGTGAAAACCTATTAATCTATGTTTTCCAGACGAAAACTGCGAAGGAACGAATAAAGTTGGAAATTTCATAACAAATTTACCTTCTTTGAATACATTGAATTCTAAATTTTTATCATCAACTGCAAAATAGTATCCGTTTAGGAATTCACCTGCAGCAAAGGTTGTATCAGAGATATTTGATGATTTGTAACACAAAAAGTTTCCTAAAGTGTAGTTTTTTGATGCATTTCTCAAAGGAAACATTTTCTGTACGGAATTTATATCAAAAACAGTATCCATTGTATTTACATCTGAGATCTTATCTGATTCTATACAATAATTGTCATGAATAAAGCAAAATGAGATTGATTTGATAGAATTATTGTAAATCATGTATAATTTTTTGGTAAAACTGGAATAAAATACTTGGTATGATTTAGATATCTCGTAAAATGTTCTTGAAACTGATAGATTAAGTTCAATAAAGTGGATAACAATCAAACCATCTTTATAAACAATGCAAACTTGATTATTTGTCAGCCAGAACATGTAAATAACTTCTCTTTGACGAGAGTATATTTTTTCTCTTAAAGCCATCGTTTGATCTTTAAAAGAATGCAACAAAATTGAACCATCTTTATAAGAAATCACACAATGCTTGTTATCTGGTGAACAAAGGATATGTTTATAGTTCTTAAAGTTCGTCTCTTGAAAAGAAATCGGATATTCTGCTATGGAAATAAATAATTTTTCATTATCATTTACGAAAAGATATCCCATTTGGTTCTCAACTAGTATGTTCTTGGTTGAAAATGGTAAATTGCAATCGAAACTTGATAATATTGTCATATTGTCGTTTAATATGTGAATTTTTTGATTAGGCATCAAAATAGCGAATCTTTCTCCGAGTAAAATGATTGCGAGTATCGGAATATGTATATTTAATGAGTATTTTTGTCGTTTTATAATATCGAAAAAATGAATTTGTTCTTTTATGAATGAAATACAGAATGAATTTTCATTTCTCCATACAGGAACTGCTTTATCATTGTATTCTTCTTCCTTTACATCTATATTTAGCTCATAATTATATATTGTTTTCACATTTGTTGAGGAAAAATCGAGAATCGAAACAGATTGCTTCTTTGCAATAAGGCAACGCGTTCCGAGTGGACTAATAAATGTCCGTCCCGCCTCAACAAAATGAGAATGACTATTTAAACGAAAAGGAAAAAGAATTGTTAAAAAATGAAAACTGTCTAGAATAAATTTTATTACATATAATGCATTAACATGCGATTTCCACGCTAGTTTTATTAATTATTTTGTTGTAATTTAATTTTTTCATAGTCGTAATTTCGTTTATTAACATTTCGTAATCTCATAAATATTGAGAAATATTGTGAATTTATACGGTAATATTTTTGGATATATCATAAAACAAGAAAGCAAGACTATAAATATAATAAATCGATTAACAAAGTCTTTGAGATGCAATTATTAGCTTCATATTCATTTAATTAATGGAAATCAAAATTTGAGATTTTAGTAATTAGCATTTTTGATATGATCTATATGAGACTTGAGTCTGTTTCAATGATTTTTGTATGGAATTGACAGTCATTTGCTTGATTGTAGCAGCAATTGTTGATAGTGATATAATGATGTCACTTTTATCTAAAAACGGATGTCACGAACTCCTGCAGCGCATTGGTACTCAGATAGCCTTGCAAACAGAGTTCCATATACTGATACAGTTCATTACGATCCATACGACACATCTATTGGATATGGTCACCAAGAAATCACTCATCTTTTGGATATTTTGAGTGATCCAATGTCACCAAAGGCAAACAAAATCAAATCACTCAGACTTTTGTGTAATATCATGGTTGGACGTCAAGATGAAGCAATACAGCACAAAGCATTCAACGTTCTTAAGCCATTTTTGAATCAGCCACCAAACAGTCTTCTTCTTCATTCATTGATCGCTCTTACAGTTCTCTGTGATACAAAGGAGCACTCGATGGTGTTAGTTCCTGAAATTCCTCGCATTGTTGAAATTGTTCATCCAGATGTCGAAGTTCCATTACGTTTAGAAGCTGCAAAGCTCTTACGCCGCATGTCTGAATTTGTCGGGCCCATTGATCAATTCAATGAAGGCAAGATTCCAAGCGCATTAGTCGAAGCAACAGCATTCAAAGATTCATCGCAAGAATTCCTACTCGAAATGTTTTATCTTCTTTCTCGCCTCACAAATATACAAAAAGTTCGTGTCCCAATCATCTCTTCCCAGCCACTTCTTGAAGTTATCGTCAAATCAGTTTCGAATCCATTCTTACGTGATGCTGCTGTCTTGTTGGCATGCAACATTGCCATGGATAAGAGCCACCATGGCAAGAGCGCCCTTCTTGAGGTAGGAATTCTCGATGCAGTCAGTGGATTGCTCGCAGCAAAGGAAGTAGCTGTCCGTATGTCAGCTCTTTCGTTGATTTCTTTACTCGCTGTTCCAAAGGATGGCAAAGAACTCCTTTCTACAATGCCAGACACAGCAGATCTTCTCCAGAAGATCAGCTCATCAGATCCGGACCTCTACTGTCGCCGTGCTGCTACAAAGTGCAGGATTTTCATCGCAGAAATACCTTTCGGCAAAGTTATCGTTGGAGATGTTGTTGATCCATCAATTCCTGTTCCAAAGCAGCCAGAATCATCATCAGCACGTTCTACATCATCAGAAAAGTCAAAGAAGTCTACAAATCAGCCAGAACAACTTCAATCCGACAAAAAAGACAAAGTTTCGAGAACACAATTACGTGCAGAGGCAGAAGCTCTCCTCTTTATCGCAGCAGCAACTTACAAGCGCCTTTTCGGCAGCCATATTGAGATCGTCCACTCACTTCATGATGGTATTTTCTGCATTGACGAGACAGGCAACGTAATAGCTGAAGACAAAATCAAACAGCTCGAAGATGAAATTCGCGCTACAATTCAGTCACCAAATCCAATTGAATTCCTCGATAAAAACGTCGTAGAATTAACAAAGTACTATCTCAATCTTGGCCTCATGGACAAGGTTGGCGTTCTCAAGACAATCGTAAATACAACAATTCCATGCATGAAACTTGGAGATTTCATCGATTACATTCTTGAGCCAATTGCCGATACAATACCCGCTGATAAACCATTCGAATTACATCCTTACCAAAATGGCTTCGTCCTTCGTACGCCAACTATCGGTAATTCCACAAAATTAATCGAATGGAGAAATCCAGATGCCCAGCATAACATGTTCTCCGAATATACAGAATGGGCCAAGGTCATTGGTGTCAAAAAGATCGCCGATCTTAACCACAAAATTTACACTCGCGATATCGAAGATCTTAAGTGGACTTGTGAAGGTCTTCATAAGAAGAAACTCGCCGAAATCGCACGTAAACTTGTCGAGAACTTCCCCAAGAAGAGAATCGTTACAATTGCTGGTCCTTCTTCCTCAAATAAGACAACATTCGCCAAACTCCTTCAGATTAACTTACGCGTTTTAGGCTACGAGTCTCTTGTTATTGAGATGGATGATTACGCTCAAAACAGAGAGGAAACTCCGTTTGGAGAAGACGGACTTCGAGATTATGAGGCCATTACCGCGTTCAATCTTAAAGTTTTCGGCGAGAGAGTTAAGAAGCTTCTCAACGGCGAAGAGATTCCACGCAGAAAGTTCGATTTCAAGACAGGATTTGGATCCGATATCGAAACTGAAAGGCAGAAGCTCGGCGATAAGACATTTGCCATTTTTGAAGGTATTCATGGATTGAATCCGGAGCTTTTGAACGTCATTGGCCAAGATTTAGTTACTCCAATTTACGTTGCTCCATTAACTCCACTTTCCATCGACGCAACGCACAGATTCCCAACAACAGACTTGAGGCTCATCAGGAGAATCATCAGAGACCACAAGTACAGAGGCACATCCGCCAGACAGACAATTAGAAGATGGACATCTGTCAGATTGGGCGAAGAAAGGAACATTTTCCCTTACCAGGCAAACGCTCAGATGTGCTTCAACTCGTCTCTCGTTTACGAGCTCCCGGTCCTCTCAGTGCACGGAAGGGCCTTGCTCTCCGAGGCGACAATTCCAGACGAGTCTGAGGACGCAAATGACGAAATTACAAAGATGATCACGAAGGAGGCAAAGAGAATCTTGACACTCCTCAACATGTTCTACCCGATAACAAGCGAGGAAGTTCCTCACATCTCTTGCATAAGAGAGTTCATCGGTGGTTCTGATCTTAAATATTAAATTGATTTTTTATATATATAAAAGATTTTTTGAAAACAAAAATAAAAAAAAATTTTAAACATATTTTCCTTTTAATAATCTCCAATTTTCGTTTCTTTATCTATGTCAATCAATAAAACCATTTTTGAACAGTTATCTCGATTGATGCTGATCGCTTGCTGAATTCTGAATAATAGAGGTATTATGAACACCATTTGTTCAATTTACTTGAAAGATACCGAAATTTGAATAATAATGTAATTAAAATATCTTTAATAACTGAAAAGATGCGTTTATCTATGCGATATTGCTCGTCTTCGATCCCACAGTTATTAAAGATCTGAATTCAAAATCCACAAGAAAAGTTCTTGGTTGAAAAAAAATATAATGGATTAGAGATTAAATAATTAAACATTTATTAACAATTTTAATAGATGAATGGGAAGACACGCTTCTTTTCAAGAACAGGCTTTCCAAATTCCTTGAGATAGCGGTCGTAAATCTTGTGTGCACGTGGAACAAGATTGGCAAATGTAAACCAAACGAAAACAAGGGCAGCAGGAGATAATGTCAAAATGAAATATCCAAACCATTCGATGATTTCACCAAGATAGTTTGCAGATGTTACAAATCTGTACATGCCCTTGTTTGGAAGGTAGTGCTTTGTATCACCTGGTTTGCGTAAGTTTCTGATAACGTGGTCAGAGTGGATGTTAATAAACATTCCTGTGAAGAAAATAATGGTTCCGATGATGAATTGTGGTGTGCAGAACCATTCATTTGTGTAGTATCCTTCTGGAGATGCATAAAATAGCCAGCAACCCTGGATGTAACCGTTGCAAACGTTAAATGTGGCTCCCATAAGCATGATAAGGATTGGCATGTATGATTTACCTTTAAGGAGGAATGGGAAGATGAATGATCTCTGGAAGTAGTGGATTTGGAAGATTATGAAGAATGCAAGGTAAATTAACTTGAATCTTCTTTCAGAAAAGTACCAAAGGATGCAAAGAACGAAGAAAACTGGGCATTCCATTAATATCCATGCAATTTTGTTTGGAATGGCTGGTCCCCATGATCTGCTAGCGAATTTTCCGTAACCTGCATTTATGAAGTATAAGGCAATGAACACGAATACGCCAATGATGGACATTGTTGCCATGAATATCTTCAGACCTGAGTAGTCGAGGATGTAGTTTTCGATCATCAACTGAGAAATGAACTAAGAATAGAAGAGATTTTCATATGAAGGTATTTGAATAGTTTACATTACTATAAAATTTTGGATTACCTCTCAAAAATTTGACTTAATGAATTTTTCTATCGGAATCTAAAATTGATGAAAAGTGAGTGGAAATTCTCATCAAATAATGGAAATCTAAAACTGTAAAATGAAATTTTAAAAATGTCGTATCTCCTCATTTAGATTTAACATATTGTAAAGATATTTAAGGGTGCGCCCGGGAGGATCATGTAAACTTCAGAATTTAGAACCTTAATTTTTAAGCAATTACTTGGTACCTAAATAGGTAGGAAAACTCTAAAAATATCAAAAAATACAACTTGGCTCTATAATAATCCTGTCATGGTGGCAGTTTGTATTCCCTAGTATTTTCCTCTTGAATCTCTTTTTCTGTCGAAATTAAATTCAAATCTCAGAAGTAGAAGTGAATAATCGACTTATTGCTGCTATTATACGAATAAACAAATCCATTATATTATTTTTATTTACATAATATCTGTTTGAAGTTCATAATTCTATAAATTTTTCTTCAAAAACATTACAATCTTGATAGTTTTGATACTGTTTAATAGGTTTTTGGCACCTTATTTAGTAATTACAACGTATCGAGTCGATCTGAACTTAATTTTCGGAAATTTAAAATATTTATCATAAGTAAAATCTGATTTGAAATTTATGTTTAATTACTATATTTTGCATAATCCTAAGTAGCTTTTGTAAAAATTCATCAAAAAAATTTTTAACGTGCTTTAATTTTTTATTTTTTAAAATAATACATATTATTATATAACTAGAATATTTACAAATTTTAGTGCTTTCAAAAATTTAATCCTCCTCCTCTCAAATAAACGTACATCTGGGTGGCCTGTTTTTTGCAAAAAATAAAATTTCATTTTTTTATGCTTAAAAAATCAGAATTTTTATTTGCTTCTGGGATATATGATGGCTATATCAGACGCCCATTCTTTTTGATACTCAACATTAAACATAAAACTTAGCACATAAATGTTTGGATTGTTGTAAACAGAAATTCATCAAAAGTGACACCTCAGAAAAGCTAAAATATTGAATTTTTGGAACTTTTGATAGAGCACGTTTTTAAATATTAATTAAAGTAAATGTATATTTTGTAAAGATTCTTTTTAATAAAAAAATAAAATTTTGAAGAAGAACACAAAATCTTCTGAAAAATAATATCACATAAACTCATATTATTTTCTAATATATAACTATTTTATATAAAAATCAAATTCAATGATCTTAAAAGCGAAGGATAAACCTCAAAATTTACGAATATAATGAGTGGGAATATAATGCTTATCTATCATAAAACCATATGAAATATCAATTTTTGCTTTACGCTTAATTTTTGACGACAATTAGCAAAAAATGTTAAATGTTAACACTCAGTCCATTTGAATATGAAAAATAAAATTGACTTTGATTAAATGTTTTTATTTATCATGCAATTCTTCTTGCGACCAAAGATTTGAATAAAATTTCAAAAAATAAGATAGCTTAAAAAATAATATACGGTAGTGTTTACTAATAGATGAATAGTATATAAATTCTATTAAAATGGATTTGATCCAAAAAAATATAAAACCAAAAATAATTGTTATAATTTAAATGAAGAAGTAATTTAAAACGATTTTATTAATGATCAAATTTATATATTTTTTTGGATCAAATCCATTTTAATAGAATTTATATACTATTCATCTATTAGTAAACACTACCGTATATTATTTTTTAAGCTATCTTATTTTTTGAAATTTTATTCAAATCTTTGGTCGCAAGAAGAATTGCATGATAAATAAAAACATTTAATCAAAGTCAATTTTATTTTTCATATTCAAATGGACTGAGTGTTAACATTTAACATTTTTTGCTAATTGTCGTCAAAAATTAAGCGTAAAGCAAAAATTGATATTTCATATGGTTTTATGATAGATAAGCATTATATTCCCACTCATTATATTCCCACTCATTATATTCGTAAATTTTGAGGTTTATCCTTCGCTTTTAAGATCATTGAATTTGATTTTTATATAAAATAGTTATATATTAGAAAATAATATGAGTTTATGTAATATTATTTTTCAGAAGATTTCATTCTATATGCCTATGAAAAGTACTCTCAAAACTAACTTTTTCCTAATTATAATTAAATCTAGAATATTATATTATGCTTAGTATTATTTCATTTTTCTCATTCAATTTAGAATTTACAAATGTCAAAAAATTGAGAGCTGTCACTTTTGATGAATTTCTGTTTATTACACTATATAGTACAAAATCGAATAAATAAGACAAATCGAGATCGAAAGAAATTCTCTCTTCAAGTTTTTGTAATGAAACTTCATACACGTTATCAAAATGAATTTTTATGAAATCTAATATATCGATATAACAAATATCCTATTATTTGATAAAATTAAATTTCAAAATATTCGAATTCTGGATTTTATTTGTTGTTTTTGGAAATATGTTATATGTTTCTATCAGCACATTAAATATAAATTAATTGTGAAAAAAATATTCTATCGTCCTGATTTGTATAAAAACAAAAATTGAAAATATTGAAGTACACATTTATTGAACTCTAAACATCTATTTTATTTTTTGAAAGGGTTACATTTTGCCAGAATTGAATGGTTGAGTTAAACAATTATCTTGCAGCTGTATTAACAAGTGCTGCTTGCTTTATTTGTGTCATACTCATATGTATTGCTTTTTGGTTTCCACTCGTTTGTTGGCGGCCCTGTAACCATTGGGTTCAAGCAATTAAAAATCAAGGCAATTGTAGACAAGAAGAGAATGAAGAAATACTAAAACCATGATCCGTAAATGTTAATAATATATTTCAAAGGTGTTAAATGTTTTAATTTTAGATTGATATTTTTTATTTATATAAATCCAAAATAATGCATTCATGTTAGACCCAACGAGCCTTTATTAATTTTTTATTTTATAATTATACAAATTCGAATTTTTGAAAATAAATATTTAATTTTGACACCAATCTATAAAATATTTATAAGAATGCGATGAGTTCCATGAAACACTTATAAATTACCATTATTTTTTGATATATTATGAATCTGATTGAAAACTATTTGTAATGATTTGATTTTTCTGTATTATTTTATAATAATGGCATGTTAAATTAGAATGTGCTGATTTAGAAAGATTATTTTTTAATAACGAAATTGTAATGAATTTTGGATTTTCCTCACGAACCCAAACAAGAATACCTGATATTGCAAAAATAAGTCACTCGTTTGCATATAGGAAATCTCCTAGAAGAGTAAACAATTCTGCTCCAATTCCAATTTTAAATCCTAAAGAAATGACTCAAAAGCAATACGTTGAATCATTAGAAGCTAGTCTTACATCGCAATTAGCTGAATGCAATAGTAATCATAAGCGTTATCAAGTTTTTCAAAATGTATTTCAATCAATTGTTGACAGATACGGATCCAATCCAGGTGTATTAGCAGTTAAACGTGGATATGACAAAGTTATATCTAATTTACAACATTATATTCAAGAAAGAAATCATAAAAACCTCACTCGCTCTACATCACAAGAACAATTTAATACAGAGATTTCAAGGCAGCGTGAGAAGCTTGCAGAAAAGCGAAAAAAGAATGCTGATCTTGATAAGAAACTTGATTTTGTTTTAAGTGAAATCAAACGCGAAATTGAAGATAAAACAGATGAAATTGTTTCAGTTCAGCAAAAGGCAATGAAGGCTAACAACGATGTCCGTGATAAAACAATCAACATTTCAGATTTAAAACATTTTGAAGATCTGAAAGCATCAGAATACGAAAAGGCTCTTAAAACTAAAAATAATTTTGAAGAACAAATATCACAGATGAAAGACAATCATGAGAATTTGAAAAATCAACTTTCAGAGTTGATGAATATAGTTTTTGAAGAATCAAAAACAGAAAGAGATACAAAATCACAACTCGATGAATCTCGATCTAACTTGAATAATGACATAAAAGAACTCGAAGATATCAAACATCAACTAACAGAAATGCAGGAAAATTACACAAAAGATTCTGCAATTTTACAACAAAAGAACGAAGAATTTGATAAAAATTGTGCACGACTCAATGAGTTGAAGAAAGCCTTAACTAAGATACAGTCAATGTTTGAATAAAGAATATTAATATGTTTGTTTTCTCATATTTATATTTTTGAAACTGTACAATTCTATATACCACCATAATCTTGTCAATTCATGCAGTTGAAGATTTGACAATCTATTGATATATATATTGATGGATATAGTTTCGATATTACCTCAGCAGAAATTTTATAATATAGGGTGTCAGGAAACCTAGTTAGCATCTCAGGGCCTGAAAATGATATAAATCTTATTCTTTTTCCCTAATAATCTTTACTAATAATAGGTAATTATATCATATGGGATGATGGATGAAATATAAGTATTGGATGAGAAAATAATGATTTAATTTTTAAAAAAAAAAATCAATTAAAAAATTTATAAAAAAATCAATTAAATGAATTTCAGTGGAGAAAACTTAGTTATTTTAGATGGCGAAGAAACAAAAGATTTGCTCTCCTTTTGCTTGGGATTCTTCTTCTGGTCCATCATTTCATCGTAATCCTTCCAATAATAGTATGAAATTCTTCTTCCTGGTATTACACCACAATTAGCTGAATGTGATAGTAACCATAAGCGTTATCAAGTTTTTCAAAATGTGTTTTAATCAATTGTTGAAAGATATGGATCCATTCCAGGTGCATTAGCACTTAAACGTGCATATGATGAAGTTACATTTAATTTACAACATTGTATTGAAGAAAGGAAGCATAAAAATCAATTTTTTCGAATTGACACTTATTCATTCCTGCGGAATGTCTGATGGAGATAGTTTCTGTTTTTAAAGGTCGAAGAATAAAAATTACTTTTTACTTTTTTTATGAAAATATTATTTGATAGAAAAGATGAACATATAAAAATGTATCAAATACAGATTTTGTTTTCTGTTTATTGATTTTAATAAGTATTTCTGGTGTTAAACATATGAAAAAATCATTTTCGAAAGGTGAAGTAGTCATTTCTGACATATATACTAGAGCTAGTTGTTTGCATGCTTTTATTGTTTTATCACATATTGTTCGGAAGATAAAAATATCTGAATAGGATTGAGTAAAGAAATATGTTGCATTGTTGTTTTGGCAATTGTTCTGAAATATACAATCTTCAATATAAAGAGTGTGGTCACAAAAACCTTGCATATGAATTATTCCATATTTAACATCTGTGTGAGTATTATTTATGATATTAGATCTCTTCAGTTTAGCACTTGAGTATTCAAAATAAACTGCAGAGAATTCTGTTGCATGACATGAATCAATATAACAACAATTTACATTTTCATAGTCAACCCAATTACAATAAATAGCTGATCCTACTCTGGTTTGACACTTTGAAAAATTCACTGCTGTAATATTTATTTTTCCATGGTGTTGGTATATTGAACCTTCATAACTATTATTGCAGAAGGAAATAGAACCTTCAGTAACTGTACTATTCCCCAACTACAATATATGAAGCTATCTGAGTTATTAAAAGAGTAAAAATGGTCATTAACAAAATGAAGAGAACTTAAAATACTTATAGTACCGTTACCATCGGAGAAATAGTTTTGTTCTGATAATATGTAATAATCATATGCTCTTTGGAAGTTAATTGCATAATCAGACAAATCTTTAAAAATTGATTTATAAATAAACGCGTTATTTTCATCATAAATGTTTGGATTGTTGTAAACAGAAATTCATCAAAAGTGACACCTCAGAAAAGCTAAAATATTGAATTTTTGGAACTTTTGATAGAGCACGTTTTTAAATATTAATTAAAGTAAATGTATATTTTGTAAAGATTCTTTTTAATAAAAAAATAAAATTTTGAAGAAGAACACAAAATCTTCTGAAAAATAATATCACATAAACTCATATTATTTTCTAATATATAACTATTTTATATAAAAATCAAATTCAATGATCTTAAAAGCGAAGGATAAACCTCAAAATTTACGAATATAATGAGTGGGAATATAATGCTTATCTATCATAAAACCATATGAAATATCAATTTTTGCTTTACGCCTAATTTTTGACGACAATTAGCAAAAAATGTTAAATGTTAACACTCAGTCCATTTGAATATGAAAAATAAAATTGACTTTGATTAAATGTTTTTATTTATCATGCAATTCTTCTTGCTAATTGTCGTCAAAAATTAGGCGTAAAGCAAAAATTAATATTTCATATGGTTTTATGATAGATAAGCATTATATTTTCACTCATTATATTCGTAAATTTTGAGGTTTATCCTTCGCTTTTAAGATCATTGAATTTGATTTTTATATAAAATAGTTATATATTAGAAAATAATATGAGTTTATGTGATATTATTTTTCAGAAGATTTCATTCTATATGCCTATGAAAAGTACTCTCAAAACTAACTTTTTCCTAATTATAATTAAATCTAGAATATTGTATTATGCTTAGTATTATTTCATTTTTCTCATTCAATTTAGAATTTACAAATGTCAAAAAATTGAGAGCTGTCACTTTTGATGAATTTCTGTTTACAACAGGATTAATTTCGGTAATAGGTTTGGGGCTTGTGACACTAAAATATCGTCCCAAAAATTGTTCATAAGATTCTATCAAATGATTTCTAGACTTATATTAATTAATTTTATGTTATTAACTGCATAAACTCAAACTATTCAATTTATTTTCAACAAAATTTCCTAATAGATGCATTACAATTCAAGTAGGTATCATTGCAATGAAATCTCATAAATTTAACTTTTTAGCATGACCCTGAAAATAAAAAATTATCATATTCGTCTGACGAAAATGATAATTTTGTCACTTTTCCAGACAAAATAATAATCCTTCATTTTGTGGTAGAAATAAAGTGTATTAATATTTACAACCATTATGAATACTTATTCTCCATAGAGTTGAAGATGATTATTGTGAGTGATAAATAGTCAGTCGTATGAAATTGAGATGTTTTATTAATAAAAAGCGAAAACAATAATATAAGCATATACAGCATTAACATATAAACGGCTTTTTTCCTTCTTGATTTGCTGATTAGATTTTGTAAGTTGGCAGTAGTGTATGCATCTACATTGTAATCATTATTTTAAGACTAATTTCTCCCCAATATTCAACATATTAATTTAGAGATCTATGTGAAATTGCATATAATAAATCATGTGATAACATCATTTTTAATGATCATATTGGTGTAGATACTATATCGATAGGAAATTAATAATATAAAGCTCAATTAAAAAAATTGATTTTGATGTGTTTTTGAAATGTTCCGTGTAAACTATTCAATTATATTGAATTTTTAAATAAATTTCGGAAATATTAATAAAAAATCAAATTTTTTTACACATAAATATATATATACAAAATATAAAAATAAAAAAGTTATTTTTGATAGTTAATTGGCGGCTGGTTACCCCAGTCCAATCGCTGTTTGAGCATTGCAAGCATTCCTCTGCTTTCAAGGGACAATTCTCCGCCTTCTTCATTCTTATCTTTCTTAGGTTTCAGTTTAGGAGATGTGTGTTTAAGTTCTATCTTGTCGTAGTTGATTGGTCGTTCGTCTTCACTGTCATCTGAGTCACTCCTCTTCAGCCATTTAGATCGAGGCCTGTCTGCGACTTTCTTTCGCTTAGACTGTGAATTTTCAACTTCAAAATCGTTTTCGTCGTTTTGTTTGTCCAGGAATGACAAATCTAATTCATCACTCGTATCACTATCATTGTCTTTGTCAATAAATTTATTCTTAAAAACCGTCATTTCTTTTGGCGGTTTAATTGAAATTGACCTCGACTTGGTCGATGGTGATAAAAGGTGTTTCTTGACTGGCGAAAGGTGTACAACTGGAAGCAATCGGATTTCCTTGTTTTCTGTGTCTTTCTCCTTTGGAATTGAGATGAATTTCTCGCTGTCTTCTGTTTCTTGCAAGAATTTCGACTCTTTCTTAGTTTTATCGGCATTTTCATGCTTATCAGTTACGAATTTACCGTACCTCTTCACTCTGGATGTAGGAATGTACCTGAATTTCTGTGGAGAAGACTTAGTAATTTTAGATGGCGATGAAACAAGAGAAGCGCCTTCCTTTTGCTTAGGACTCTTCTTCTGGTCCATCATTTCATCGTAATTCTTCCAAGTATCGCATGAAATTCTTCTTCCAGGTGAATTCTTCGCTCCATTCTTACCAACAGGCGATTTCTCGTCATTACTTGGCATCTTAGGTGAATGCAAACTCTCTAACTCGCTCGTTGTCTCATTATTATACCCACTATCGTCTTCATCTGAATAATTCGTCTTTGGAATCACGAGAGGAGGAGCAGGAGCAGTCTTACGAGGTGGAACATAGTCAGAGTCAGAATCTGATGATGTTCCGTAGTACTTTACCTGCTTCTTTGGCTGTGGAGGAGGAGATGATGAAACAGTTAAGAATTTGTCATCATCGTCGCTCTCTTCTTCGGCCAACTTGATGTCCCTCTTCGCAGGCTGAACGATTACAAGCTTAGGATCTACAGAAGGAGGTTCTACGTCTGAATTAATTGTCAGATAAAACGCTCCGTTCGATTCTTTGACTTTTACATCGCTTGTATCGATATTTAAGAACTCCGGACATTTCTTCATGTCACTTTCATCGTTCTTTTCTTGTTTCTTCGGTTGTTCTTCTGGATTTTCCTTCTTTACTTGGTTTTCTGGCGGTGTTAGCTCTTGTTGTGGCTTCTGCTCTGTCTGTTCTATATCAGAGTTGATCGTGAGATAGAATGCTCCATTGGATTCTTTGATTTTGACATCTGATGTGTCAATATTAAGGAATTCCTTGGAAATTTGTTTCGGCTCTTCTGTGATTTGTGTATTGGCTACTTGTTGGGTTGTTTCGCCATTCAAATCTCGTGTTTTTGCAATTATTGGTTGATTATTAACTTTTTCTTCAACTTTCTCAACGAGATCTGTAGAATTGTTTGCAGAATCATTGTTTTTGTGGTGTTTCTTCGAATGTTTCTTCTTTTTCTGCTCATCATTGGAAATATTTTGTTTGGAGCTTTCTTCTTTGGAAGAACTGGATTCTTCCTTTGGCGGAGGCTTTGTTTGGACCTTTTCCGATGAAGAACTCTCAGAATCTGAAGAAATTGAGGAATTATTTTTAATAATTTCTTGGATTTGTGGCTTTTCATTGTTTTCTTCAACAATTTCGGCCTTCTCGGAGTCAGATGATGAATCAGATTTGTTGATTTCCTTGACTTCCAAATTCTGACTCGAATTCTCTTTTTCTTCCTTAGGAATTGGTTTTTCCTCTGAAGATGACGGTGATGAAGAGCTCAAATTCATATCGTTGACGATCAAATCCGCAATTTTCTTTGAATCAGGCAAAGGAGGACTTTGGAGGACCTCTGAGTCAGACGAAGATGATGAAGTCTCTTTAACTGGCTGTTTGGGTTCTTCTTTTGGCTTTTCTTCCTCTTTTGGAATTTCTGGCTCGATATTCTTGGACTTTTTGCCTTTTCTTGTGGATTTCTTTGTACCTTTCTTTCCACTCTTTGTAGTTTTCGGTGAAATGACCTCTTCTACCTTGTTTTGAATGGAATGGGATTCTGATTTAGATTCGGAATCAGAAGATGAACTTTCTTTATCTTCTTTGATTACTATCTCTTCTTTCTTAACTTCTTCTGGTTTTTCTTCAACTTTTTCTTCGATTTTAGTAATATTTTCTTTAATTTCTTGCTTTTCCATTGGTTTTTCGTCTGAACTGGAGCTTGATGAGTCTGATGATGACTTCTTTGGTGTTTCAAACTTAACTGCTGAAGTTTTTTCTGATTTATTTTCTTTAATTTCTTCATCGCTTGAAGAAGAAGAGGATTTCTTCACTTCAAGAACTTTCTCTTCTATTTTCTCTATCTTTTCTTCGACTTTTTCAGGAATTGGCTCTTGATTCTTTTGATCATCTTTATTTTGTTCGTCATCATTAGAATGGACAGTCAGGGACTTCCTCTTGGACTTAAGGCTCTTCTTCCTGCCTTTTCCTTTCTTTTCTTTCTTGTTATTTATCGGTTCTTCTGCTTTGGGTGGAATTTCTTGGGAGTTTGGAGCCGTTACCCCCTCAATTTTAGAGGGAACTTCCTCCTTTTCTTCAATCTTTTCGGTTTTTTCTGGACTCGTTTTTTCGATTGGTTTGTCTTCGCTTTTTTCATCACTATCTGACTTTTCTGAAATTTTTTCTTCAATTTTCTCAATTTTTTCTGATTTAGAGTTCTTTGTGTGTTTTTCTTCTTTCTTTTCCTGTTTTACGATCTTCTCTTCAATTTTCTCTGCAACTTCTTCGATTTTTTCTGGTATTTTGACATCTTTCTCAGATTTCTCGGAAACTTCTTCCTTCTTCGGAGTTGTTTCTTCGGCCTTTGATGGTGAGTTGTTATCCTCTACCTTTGAAAAAGAAGATTTCGCACTTTTCTTTGATGACGAATTTTTCTTCTTCTTTGGTGATTTTGATGATGATTTGGATGATTTAGGTGTAGGGTTCTTTTCTTCTTTTGGTTTCTCTTCGTTTTCTTCTACTTTTGCTTCAGTTTTAACTTCATCTTCTTCATTTTTAGATTTTTCATCTTTTGAAGTACTAGATTTAGGAGATTTCTCTACGGCTTCTTCAATGTTTTGACTTTTAGTTAGTAATGAGAGTTCTTCGTCTTTTTCTTCGATTGTACTTAAAGATTTCTTTCTTTTACTGATTGATTTTCGCTTTTTCTTGCCTGACTTTTTCTTTGTAGTACTGTTGTTATCTTCAAACACTTCAGAACTGTCTGATTCTACTTCAACGGCATTATCCGAATCCGTAGCCTTAAGAATTTGGCTTGATAGCTTAAATAACGGCATAGACATTACTTGTACTTCTACAGTATCGCTGTCTTTTCTACGAAGCTTTGATTTGGATTTGGCGTTATTTTCTGTTGTTGAATCTTTGCTTTCGTGCTTTGATGATAAAGATTTTCGCTTTGATTTGGAGGACTTTTTAGACGCCGCATCTCCTTTTTCGTTATTCAAGGTAGAATCTTTTGATGCTTGGCTTTCTTTGAATTTTGGAGATGGGCTATGCTTACTACTGCTTTCTTTAGTAGTTTTGGAATCTTTTTCGGAGTTTTGGGAAGAATTATCACTGTCACCATCTTGATTATTTGTATTAACGTCGTTTATTTTTGTTTTTGCTGCTAAATCAAGTACTGCCTTTTCGGCTTCATCAAGAAGTTCATCATCGCTAGAACTCGATGAGTCTTTCTTCTTTTGATGCTTTTTCCCTTGAGATTTTGATGATTTCTTTCCTTTGCTCTTTTCAGTACTGCCTTTTTCTTTCGGTGCTTTAGTTTTCTTTGAATTTGTGTCCTTTGTTTCAGGTTTAGATTCATCAAAATTGTTTTTTAAAGGAGACTCTTTCGATTCTTCAGTTTCAACCTTCTTCGCACTACTCTTCTTCGAGAATTTGCTTGATGGTTTTTTTGATTGAGACTCCATAAATGTAAAAAAAATTAAGTTTACGAAAAATAAACTTCAGACGTTACGACGGTTAATAACATTCTGAGCACTCTTGGCAAAAACTCAAAAGTAGAAATAACATAATTATTCTTATTGATCATTGTATTAAATATGTTACGTTGATAAGGGGCAAGTAAAGAATTTAAACCATTTCAATTTTGAAAGAAAGCTCGATATTTTTCCAATTGAAAAACCTTATCATCCTTGATACGAAATATGAAATGATGAGTGTTATTAGACATACATAATAGTTCCAAATAAGGGTTTCGTTTTGCGAAAAAAACGTACAATACGCAATTTCGCTAAAAAACATTTAGCTAGCAATTTCGACCTTTGACTCCACTCAAGACGTCACTTTTTTAATTTTGCGGTATCATATTTTTGGAAAATCTTTATGAATATTATATAAAAAGTCTCTTTAATATCTATATTTCATATTTTTATCGATTTTTAAAGTTTTTGCGAAAAGTATTCAATTATTTTTGCTATTTGGTCGGGTAAATGTCAGATTTGCGACATTTTCTGATATGATATTCAGATTCTACGTTGATAATAATGCTTATAGAACCCTCTTGCTATTGTGTCAAAATTGCGAAACCGATAGCAAAAATATCTCGCAATATCAAAATTGAGATATTGAGTGAATTATGCATTATAGAGATTAAAAATCTGATTTGTGAAAACATCTCATCAGTTTCTAGCTAATTCAAAAATCTTTACTATCTTATTCGATTAAAATGAAAAGGGAATAGTTTCATTATGCTTTAAATGACAGCCTTATAATATAATCATAGTTTTCGCTCAATATGCAGCATTTTTTTTTCGAAATCTATGGTCAATATCCTAAATACTGATTGCTTTGCATTCATATCTCTTACATTTTCTATACCCACATCACTATTCATTGCTATTCCTATCTTTTTCATTTTTGTTTGTTTCTCATAATTTCTCAAAAAACATGATAACTTGATATTTGTAAATATCATACTTTATAACGTAAATAAGAACATGACTTATTAAGAAAAGCAGTAATGAAAAGAAAATCTGAAATTCATAAAAATTACAAGTTTCTGATGACAATTAGCTTAATTAAACCAGGTACAAGATTATATAATTGTATTTTCTATCCAATTATCCATATAATATCTTATCCAGAAAAAATAACTTGATCAATACCAAATGATTTTTTAACTAGTAAATAAAGTATTTTCTTTACACACACATTGTATATCATAGTTTTTTTTTGGTTTCGCAAAACATCCAAAAACAAATATGCTATAAAAGTGACAATTTTAGCAAAACGAAACCCTTATTCCAAATTCGTTATATGATGTATAATTTTTATGTGTCACCTTTTCCTTTCATGTTATGCAAAATCTTGTAAAGAATGAGATTATTGAAGTTTCCGATTATAATGAATCGGTTAAAATGATATCAGATCTGTTCTCAAAGAATAATGATTTATCCTTTATAATTTTAGTTGATAAAGAGCATCATAACATTTTCACTTCGAAACAGTTTATTTGTAACTCGAACGATGAGAAATTACGCAATATTAGTAATATTCACAATCAATTTTATTTTGAAACTGATTTTTTCCAAAATAATTTTGATTTCATTCAATTTCAAGAATGTTTTTTAATTTTCGTAGGTGCCAACGCCTATAAAATGGCAAGGAGTTTGCAAATGAAGCATATTACAAGTATTATTACAAAAAATGACCTCAATAAAATTAATATTCAAGAAATTAATGAAAATTATGCAAATATAATTAAAGATTCCAAAGTTAATATGCAAGATAGAGACATTTCGGAAGCTTTCAAAGAAAAATTGAACGGACCAGATGCAGTTATTGACTTTTTACGCAATTTAACTGAAAAATCATTGATGGATGCAATGATTTCAGGTCTTAAGTTTGATGATATCATTGATGTAAAGCTAAAAGCCGATAACAAAGTTTTATTTTCTTCAACTCTTTTAAACATTGCAGCGAGATACAATCTAACAGAAACAATGCAATTATTACTACAGTTTGGTGCCGATATTAATCAAACAGACACAAACGGAAATAATGCTTTAGATTATTCAGCTTCTAGCTATGATAACGATGCTTCCATCTACTTATTCCTTAAAGGATGTCATCCAAATGACTCAGAAATGTTAACTGATTTGTTAAAAATGGACGATTCCGTTGAAAGATTAATTTTATTTTTGATATATCTCGAAAATTATCCTTATTTACTTACAGCAGCACAAGAATTACATAATAAAAAGATTGATACTATCATTGACGGCTGTGTTCCATATGAATCCAATTGTTTTCTCGTTTTAGAAAATTATATTAAATTAAAAACGCCAGATTGGCAGCAAGAGTTCGATAATTTCAGAACTATGTTCACTATGATACAAAATACAATGGAAGAAATCAACACAATTCAAAAACCTGATGCTAGAAATTTACAAGAGGCTATTACAGAATTGGCAATGAAATTAAACCAATTGACAAAGCAGATAAACGATGTTCAGTACATGTTCAGTGAAAAGAAGCAAAGATTCGTTGATTTTCTTCCATTTTGTAAAAATTCTCTAAAAAAGATAGAAGAAGCTCTTGAAATCCTTGATAACAACGGAGAAATCGATGTAGCTAAATATGTCAAAGCTTGTGAAGTCGAACCTTTCATTCATGCCGCTTTTTACTGTTCCAAAAATGGAAAAATTTTGGAATGTAAAGAAAAATTGAGAAGTTTACAAAATACCATTGAAAATAATATTAATGAAATTCCTGATTACGAACAAATGTTTAAGGATAAGAAAGAGATTCTTAGTGAAATTGGTAAAGAATTCAGTGGTTTTACAGCAATTCACCTGAATTCTTTGGTTTCCTACATCAGATCTTTCATTCCTGAATTGTTGTTCAATCAGACATTCACTGACTTCCTCCAGAACCAGATAACTGGTCAACAAAATCAAAGAAAAATTATCAATTTTGATACTACCGAAATTGACATTGCTATTGCAAATTTAAGAGTTGCTGTATTAAGAAGTCAATGGAAATATCCGTCTTTTAGCTCTAATTCTAATCAAAAACCAATTAATTATCAGAAATTAGTTGAATATGAAGAATTATGTGAAAAATCAGAAGAACTAAAGCAACAACTTAGATCGTTTGAGGAATTTCCATCTGATTGCCCTATTTGCAGAAAACACGTTTCAAGTTACATTTGTCCGTTTTGTAGCTCATTTGTTTCATGTCATTATTGCAAAAATACTGTTAAACAATGCATGTATTGCAATAAACCAATAAAAGACTTAATCAAGATCAATAAAACTTGTTACTTCGGATCTGATGGAAACAACAACTGATCTATTAATAACACTATTATATTTTGTTTGTATATATATTGTAAATATTATCTTTATCGATTAGCTCTTATTATTTTCATTTTTAAACACACATTTAAAATTCTACTCAAAATTTGAACAACAACCAGAATCATTAGTCCATGAATCTATAATATTTCCAAAATCAAAGAAACTTAGAAACAATAAATGTCGAAATTCAGCATCTTTATTGAATGAATTTGATTTTCTCCTTTTTTTTAGTAATGTAAAATATTTCATATAATAAATATTGATGTACTACTAAATTCAAGGCGTGCCAACTTATTAAAATCTTCAAATATCTACTTGTATCTAAAAATTACAAATATATAATTTTTATTACAAACAAAAGTATAATATTTACATGTATTCTTTAAGATACAGTTTTTTAGGATCATGGGATGAAAGTTACTCAACTTCTGTTGGAAATATAGATTCAGAAAGAATTTGATCACCATGATATAAAGAATCAAACGTAAGTATATTTGGACTCGTTTTACTTATCAATAAGCACAATGAATCACTTTTTGGATTAGTTGTTGTGCTGATTTTCTTTGTATTAAAAACAGGAAGAGTGTATGTATCCATGCTTAAATATTTAAATGATTTTTCTTGCTTTTCATTTGGATTTGATCCGAATAATTTCGTAGATGAACATAAAATTTCTCTTTGATGAGGAGGATTGCAATAAGTAGGAGGTTTTGGCGATTGACTCACATTTGTATCAGCTCTGTTTGATTGTTTATTAAAATCCAATTCGGAAATAAATTTCTTATTTGCCATTACTTGAAGAAAAGATTGTCCTTCTCCTTTTCGTGGAATTTTAAATGCTCTCCATTCACTCCCACTATGATTTTGAACTGTAATATCAAGTTGCGAAAAATTTGAATTTTCTAACGATTTCTTAATGCTTCCTAAGGACATCATCATGACTTTTCCAATCTTGCTGAAGTCAAGTAAGAGTACATTGTTTTGAAAGGAAATTCCGATATTATTCATAATAATTATCGGTGTATCTGAATATCTTAGTATAATTAGGATTATTGTTTTAATTCGTTGGATAGCTGAAGTTGTTATTTGAGTGGTTCCTTCTTGCCGATTTAAAGATATCATTGCTTGACGTATTTTATTGCTAATCATTTTAAGATTTGAAGTTATGAGATACGACAAAAAAGAAAAAGGTTAATTTTGTGAGAACTATCGGTGTGGAGAACCGATAATAGACAATCCGATTATCATTCATCTATCGGCGCGCGGAGAAATGTTTCTACATAATAGACAATCTTGCATTCTGGGCACGTAAGTGCCCAGAATGCTAAAAGGCGCATAGCGCCGTCTCTGAATATCAAATTTATTATAATTATTAATTTATGAAATTTCAAATAAAATCGATCTGTTATAACACGCTGGTGCGTGACAGCCTTGTCCATTATGTCTCTCGCTCTGTCACTTTTTGGCGCCCCGAGCGAAGCGAGTGCGCCAAAAAGTGACAGAGCGAGAGACATGAATGGGTTCTATATATATACAAAATAGTTACCCCGATCGCGGCTTTTGAATTATAATTATATTAATAACATATTTTTAATAAAATAAACATGGATTTATATGGGAAATTAGGGAGATCTGAAACTCAAAAATTATTTTTGAATTTTAATATGATAAATGTAATTGTGATGATATATACATTACAAATAAAATATTAATTCGGAACAACGATGAGATGTGATAAATTTGATTCTCTCAAAAATCGATTTTGGAGTTTTAATATTAATTTATATCTTATATGCATATAGGATATATAATAATTTTAAAACATTAAAAAGTGACAATTTGCGGTTAGAAAAAGTCATCAAAACGCTTTTTAATGATTTGATTTAACATAAACATAGACTGTCTCTTTGATATTTAACTTCAATTTCCCGAAATGAAAAGGATTTGAACAAAAACGATTATTTTACGATTATTTTTTGTAAATTTTTTTAAATTGAGACTTCAATCTCTAAAATCTTCTAAAAATCCAAATATCAAATAAAATAATATCATTAAAATTCCTCTCAATTTAAAAAATTTTTATAAATTGAGACTTCAATCTCTAAAATCTTCTAAAAAATCCATATATTACAAAAAATCATGATATTATTTTTATTCTCAATTTCAAAATTTTTTTTTGTACTGACTTTCGTTTTGCTAAACAGCAAGGCAGAAATTTGGAACGAAGTTTCAAATTTCTCAAGCTTGCATTCTGGGCATGTAAGTGCCCAGAATGCTATAAGGCGCGTAGCGCCGTCTCTGAATATCAAATTTATTATAATTATTAATTTATGAAATTTCAAATAAAATCGATCTGTTATAACACACTGATGCATGACAGCCTTGTCATTCATCTATCGGCGCGCGGAGCGCGCCGATAGATGATATATATATAGAAGATTAATCGACATTTTTTCGCAAGTAGTGTAACAATCAAAAATCATTTTTAAATATCTATTTTTTAAGACTTAATTTTGATAGTTTTCACTCAAAAATTTTCATCATATTTGAAATAATATCATGTTATTAATTTAAGTTATTTGATTGGCGCTTTGCGCCAATTAAATAGCGAATAAAATGACTTTTCAAAATATTTATTAATTATTTATTATCAAAAGTCAAAAAAATGTAATAAACAGAAATTCATCAAAAGTGACAGCTCTCAATTTTTTGACATTTGTAAATTCTAAATTGAATGAGAAAAATGAAATAATACTAAGCATAATACAATATTCTAGATTTAATTATAATTAGGAAAAAGTTAGTTTTGAGAGTACTTTTCATAGGCATATAGAATGAAATCTTCTGAAAAATAATATCACATAAACTCATATTATTTTCTAATATATAACTATTTTATATAAAAATCAAATTCAATGATCTTAAAAGCGAAGGATAAACCTCAAAATTTACGAATATAATGAGTGGGAATATAATGCTTATCTATCATAAAACCATATGAAATATCAATTTTTGCTTTACGCCTAATTTTTGACGACAATTAGCAAAAAATGTTAAATGTTAACACTCAGTCCATTTGAATATGAAAAATAAAATTGACTTTGATTAAATGTTTTTATTTAATCAAAAATTGATATTTCATATGGTTTTATGATAGATAAGCATTATATTCCCACTCATTATATTCGTAAATTTTGAGGTTTATCCTTCGCTTTTAAGATCATTGAATTTGATTTTTATATAAAATAGTTATATTTAGAAAATAATATGAGTTTATGTGATATTATTTTTCAGAAGATTTTGTGTTCTTCTTCAAAATTTTATTTTTTTATTAAAAAGAATCTTTACAAAATATACATTTACTTTAATTAATATTTAAAAACGTGCTCTATCAAAAGTTCCAAAAATTCAATATTTTAGCTTTTCTGAGGTGTCACTTTTGATGAATTTCTGTTTACAACAAAAAAATCCGATATTATTACATTACATCTGATTACAAATCAAAATTCGTTGAAATAACTTTGCCGAACAAACAACCAAAGTTGTTCTCAAAATATGATTAGCGGCGCGAAGCACCACTACGTCAACGATAGACAAAAAGTGTATGAAAAATTGAGAGAAATAATTCATTTTCATTTCATATTTTCATATTTTCTTAACCAGACATTCCGCACAAACTTCTAATGTATTACATTGATCTAATGCATCATTGGTGTTCCATCATACCTTAAATGATTCACAATTTGCACATTTGGTTACAGATTAAAATTGAAAATTCTAAAATTCTAGATTTTCATCTATAACACGTTCTTTGTTATCATGTGCTTTATTAATTGTTAACTTTAGAGCTCCTAAATATCCTTACAAATTGCATAAATTCCGAAATAGTTTCTCAAAATAATATCTATGATCGCATAAATATC
The DNA here is from genome assembly GCF_026262505.1 of Trichomonas vaginalis G3. Lineage (NCBI taxonomy): Eukaryota > Parabasalia > Trichomonadida > Trichomonadidae > Trichomonas > Trichomonas vaginalis. The sequence continues at coordinate 12,379,331 of NC_067207.1, forward strand.
AGATTACGATAAGACTATTAATGTTTCAAATACGTTACTTCCGTTTGCTATAGTTAAGACATGATTTTCATTTATGATAATGACTTCAGCTCTAATTTTGTCAAGTAACAAACTGATCTAATGTCTTATCTAACTGTATTCATTTCTAAACAAATTCTTAATAAATGCTTTGCTTTCAATATTTTTTGGAAAAATCTCTAAAATCTCAAAGTATTCTCTAAACCACTTCGATGCATATAAAAATTCCTCATATGTTTTACATAATAATCTTTAAAATATAATATTAATTACTCAAATTAAAATTTCATTGGATAAACTCATTTCCTATAATCATAATATATTTATTTTGCTGAAGTTGGCTAGGCTTGCCCGAAGGGCAAGCCTAGCCAACTGAAGCCCGAAATTATATTATATCAAAATTGATTTTTTTACCTAAAGAATTGTTGCAAGTATATACATCCACGCTACAGATCATTAAACTTTATTTATTTCATTCTGACAAAAAGCTTCATGACATGCTTGTCTTATGTAGAAACTTTATTTTTGGCATCATGTGAAATAAGAAATTCGGCGGTTTCTTCACTATTATTCTCTGCTGCATAATGAAGAGCGGTTTTTCCATCATTATCTTTTTCATTGATGTTTGCACCATGAGAAATAAGAAGTTCAGCTATTTCTTTACTATTATTCACTGCTGCACAATGAAGAGCGGTTGATCCAAATCCACCTTTTTCATTGATATTCGCACCATGAGAAATAAGAAATTCGGCAGTTTCTTTATTATTAGTCTCTGCTGCACAATGAAGTGCGGTTGATCCTAATTCATCTTTTTCATTGATATTTGAACCATGTGAAATAAGAAGTTCGGCGGTTTCTTCACTATTATTCTCTGCTGCATAATGAAGAGCGGTTTTTCCAAATTCATCTTTTTCATTGATGTTTGCACCATGTGAAATAAGAAATTCGGCGGTTTCTTCACTATTATTCTCTGCTGCATAATGAAGAGCGGTTTTTCCATCATTATCTTTTTCATTGATGTTTGCACCATGAGAAATAAGAAATTCGGCGGTTTCTTCACTATTATTCTCTGCTGCACAATGAAGAGCTGTTTTTCCATCATTATTTTCTTCATTGATATCTGCACCATGTGAAATAAGAAATTCAGCAGTTTCTTTACTATTATTCACTGCTGCATAATGAAGAGCGGTTTTCCATATTCATCTTTTTCATTGATGTTTGCACCATGAGAAATAAGAAATTCGGCGGTTTCTTCACTATTATTCTCTGCTGCACAATGAAGAGCTGTTTTTCCATCATTATTTTCTTCATTGATATCTGCACCATGTGAAATAAGAAATTCAGCAGTTTCTTTACTATTATTCTCTGCTGCATAATGAAGAGCAGTTTTTCCATATTCATCTTTTTCATTGACGTTTGCACAATGAGAGAGAAAATATTCACAAAGAGATGGGATGTCAAACTTTGCTGAATAAAGAAAGCATTTGTTAATATCATTAGTTTGATCAAAATAAACTAAAAATGATTCAACATTGTTAAATGCTTTACAATAATCTAATTTAATTATTAAATTGTATTCATTCATTACGAATGTAACAAAATCAATGTTGTGTGAGATAATTGCATATTCCATGCATTCTTTATCTGGTTTTTGATATTTCAAATATTCACTCATGATATCTTTGTTTCCGCCTAAAAATGATAACTCCAGACATATTTCAGTTATTTCGGAGTTAAATTTCGTTCTTAAGAACTTGAAACAATCCACTGCTCCATGATAACAACATAATTCAAGTAATGAATATCCTACTTCAGAATATGGATATAAATGACTTTCAAGTCTTTGATCTTTATCAAAGGCTTCTCTTTCTGTGAAGCAGATGAATCTTTCTAGGTTATTATACATAATTGCTCTGTAAATTGTGTCTTCTGTATGAATATCCAGATTTTCAGGTTTAAATTCTTCGAAATCATCAGATTTGTCTAATTTAATTCCATATTCTTTATAAAACAGGAAGTTTGATACTATTGGGATATCGTTGACTTCTGTTATATGATAATCATCACAAACGAATTTGGCAAGTGTCAAATATGACTTTGTATAGCGATTGTTATACTGAATGATCATTAAAATATCTTTTATAATGCTTTTAGGATGACGTTTCTTTGATTCAATCAGTTCTGTTTTGATTTGTTTGTAAATTGACTTTAAATCTTCATCATTTTCAGTTTTCAGCTGGTATAACGCATTGTATATATCTATGTGGTATTTACAGATGCTTCGTAGCTCATTGTATCTATTTGGATTAACGTCTTCTTCAGACATTAAAAAATTTGAAAGTCATATATCAATATTTTACCATCTAAAATATCTTTAAAATTCATTATGAGAATAATACTATGTCATACATGTGGAAAACAATGACTGCAAAGATTTCGGATATAAATTATGAATTTTGATTTAATTTATATATGTGAAATAACGCAATAACAATGGTGGATTTGTAGACTATAAGATATTCATTCAAGAACTATTATTGTTATCCAGCATTTCATGTTTCTTCTTGTCTATCGACATGTCAAAATCATTGACTGGGATCATAAATATTGATTGAAATATATCAGCATGGATTGTTTGGATATAGAAATTCATGGAATTCATTCAATCAAAACGTTATTTAAAATGAATTTTGGAAAAATAGCAAAACATCGTAAATTATATATTAATAGCCAAATCCTATGGTTCAAGTGTATTTGTTGTAACGGATACTGTTAGATGATCTTTCATAATGCATACGTATTCAAGTCAGGTAGTCTTTATTTCTATTGCTTTGTCTGAAATAAATACTTAGATCTTAATGAAAGTTAAAATGTTAATAAACATACTTAAAATTAACCTAATAATCTAACAAAATATTGAAACAAAAAGAATTTGTATGATTGTTTCCAGACATAAATGCATGTCACAGAAATTCCAGATTAACCCATCTACCTACTGCCTTAAATTTAAGTCTATCGAAATAATCAAATTTGATTAGAATTATTAGACAAAATTGACTCTAGAAAAATGAACTATGATTGGAGTGATGTACTTGAAATAGATAGTATTTTTTCCAAGAAAACTTTGAAAAAAGTTTTTTGAATTAAAAATATAGGGATTTTATTATTCTTTTTTGGATTTTGAAATTTTTTTAGAGATTTTGGAAAATTTTAAATGCTTAGATATATTTAATAATTTTGAAAATATCGAAATTGTTTGATAATTCACTTTAATTCGTTATAATAATTTACAATTATTTTATTAGTCATTAAATTCAATTTTATCCTCGGTGATATCAGAAAACTACTGAAATATAGTTTTGGGAATACAAAAACAGTCCAATTTTATGAATGATTTCTTATAAAACTGATAATGCTGAAATAATTCTTGGTCCGGAAAAAGAAGAAGACATCATTATCAGACCAGAAATGTTCGCAGAAAATGATGTTGATCCAGAATTGAACTCAATTCTTAATGAATTACTTATCAATCTTGATTCAGATGATAATCCTCAAAATTTACTAATGGAAATCGATCAAAAACTATCTCTTGTACATTATGATATTACTACCTTAATCGATGAAACAAACACAATAAATTTTTTGATAGCAATTCTCATTCAATCAGCAATTACACCAGTAACAGAGCTAGTATTACGCATTTTAACTCGAATCTTACAGGTTGCACCCACAAACATTAATAATTATTACAAATATACCGAATATTTTCTACCTAACATTTCAAATCCGATTTTAATGCCTTACGTTATAAGTATATTAGCTTCTCTCATTATTAATGAGCCAAACTTTTGCGAATTATTAGTTTGCAAATATAACATACTCAGAAGAGTTTCAACGCTCTTAATTAATACAAAAACAGTTAAAGACAAATCCAATATGCTTTCGTTTATTTACATTACATTGAAGAATTCAAAGAACTATGTATTACATTCGTATGTTGATGGTTTCGAAGCAATTAGCTATCCATTAGGTGCGGCCAAAGATTCAATTGAAAATAATATCTCAATTTACATTAATTTGAAAATTTTTCATTACATTATGATGAATTGGACTTCAAACTTTGCAACATTGTTTGATTCGAAATTTGTTCAAAAGCTTTTAAGTATATGGAACAACCTATTTCAAAATCAATGGGAGATTCCTTTCTGCGGCGAAATTTGCGCTATTTGGAACCAAATTATTGTTCAATATCCAGACGAATTCATCCAAAACAAATTATATAAGCATGTTACAGATGTTACAAAGCAATTAATTGATAATCCTGATCTTCCTCACGCAAAAATATTATTTTTATTATCAAACGTCGCTGTTCATACAGAATCCGCTCTTGAAATAATCAATTCCGACATTCTTGAAAAATATTCAGACCATTACGATGAAATGACGTTTCCAATGAAAGAAAATTTTCTTTTTATGTTTATCAATCTAATAAGATCAAGAGCATTAATAATAGATGATAGTCCTAAAACAGTAGAATATCTAACAGAGGTTTTTGACCTTGCTTCGGACGATTCTTCCGAAAAATATCAATTAAATACACTAATATTACTTGAAGATTTTATGCAAGAACTTTCAGAAGTTATTGACGTAGATTTTGTCCTTTCAATGCTTAATTGTTTGATTGATTCAACAAACGAAGAAATCAATACTTTAGCACAGAAACTACTTAATGAAATCAATCCGGACAATGAAATTCAACCAAATTAAGCTTTTTCTTAAGATTCATCAAAATTATTTTTAATATTTTTTTTGAGATCTGGAAAAAATGAAGTCGAATATATAACAAATTGTATATTAGTACTTTATTATAAACAAGAATTAGTTGAATCAGAAATTATTGAGGTAATTGAGCAATTACTTGGCCAATGAAGTATTTTTGTAGATCTTTTTCAATGCTGTGTTCTGCGATGATGTTTTCCATTTCATATGCTCCAAATAAGAAAGGTGGCTTTGTTGGGATGTTGACGTTTGCTTTTTGGTATCTCATTTCCGGTGTCCACTTATAAGCAGAGTCAGCATCACGAATGGCTTCTCTTAAATTGAAAATCGCGGTTCTGAAATTGGATGTGACTAAAGAGTACAAATCCGGGGCCTGATAGATAGTAGCATCAATCATATAATATTGGGCTAATAATTCCTTGATAGGTTCGCCATGATCTTGAAGTCTTGTTCTGTATTTTGAAATTACGCAAAGTCCTGTCGTAATCGGATAGTTGGCTTTTTCAGGAGCATATATCTCCTGTTCAGTTTCCAAGATTAGCTCTTTAGGAGGGTTTGCAGGGTCAAGTGTCTTCAAAAAATTCGGTTCTTGGATTTGAACGTATGTTAATCTATATGTGATACCATTTTCATCGAAAATATCAGTGAATTTTTCATATCTGTTGACTTGTTCATTCAAACAAGTTGGATCATAAAATGGACTGTTGTTAAAATAGGAATTAAACAGGTTTCCTATTGTTAGCAAGTTCATTTGGAGGAAATCATCATTTCTGTAAGCCATTGTGGCTGTTTCTTCTAAGGAAAGGTTCGACATTTATTCTTTTCTAACAATTGTCACCTTTTTTGTAAATGTCACTTTTCAGTCCAATATTTTGTCACTTTTATGTCTGTTAAAATTTTCAAAGATTTTTGAGCAAAGAAAATGAATTTCGTTTTTCCAGAAGATGACAGAATAAAAGGCATTCCGCAGCGTACGGAATGGAGTCGGCCTCCAAGTTCTACGCAATCAAGGCTTGGTCGTAGAAATATACAAAGAAATGAGTCTTATCAACAACAATTTCTTCAAAAACTACGAAAAGCCTTTGAAGAAGCGGATCCTGATAACCTTGGGTACTTGGACCAATCTAGATGGGATTCTTCAGGAATAAGACAAATTATTCACGACGGAACTTTAAATCGACCAGAATTTTCCTTATTTTTCAAAAGAATCGATGCAACAGCAGAAGGAAAGATATCATGGGGTAAGCTCGTACACTATTTACTGAAAGAAACAAATGGTAGCGATTTCAAAAAGTCAGGAGAAGCAATTCAATTCATTCGCAAGTGGCCAACACCTCCTCAGAACAAAAATCAGAGTCATCGCGAAATGGTATGCCAAATACTTGCATCTTATAAGACAAACGAATACATAACTATATCTTCCGACTCAGTCAGATTTTGGAATTGCAGTGATCTTGCGTATAAACGTGTAATCAATGATACATCACTTTTCTGTTGTGGTGTTGTATTCAATAACACAAGTACACTCGCTTTAGCTACTACAAATAGAAGATTATTATTTTATGACATTGAAACTTTGAATAGACTTCCAATAGAAGTATGTGCATCTCCTACAGCAAGAATGATTAAGAATATGACACAAGATCAGTCAAAACAGACATTAAGAACGTTGAAATCTTCAGACATGCCAATGTTCAATGTTCCATCTGCATTATGCATTGCAGAGAATTCAATTGTGTCAGAATACGATGTACCGTTCTTTGTTGGCGATGATCAAGGACAGATTGAAGTATATAACCTTTCATTACCAAAAAGAAGGTCAGGGACCGACTTCCATATAAACAGAATAACTCATGTTAAACTACATCGTGGAAAAATTACTCAAGTTGACGTTATTAACGCAACAACATACGCAACTTCAAGTTTGGATATGAGAGTTGTCTTTTTCACTTATTCACCACATTCAGCAACAATCCAACAGACACAAGTTTTCAAAGATAATGAGCCAATCTGTTGTTTCGTTTACAATTTGACACAAAAGTGCCTGACGACTTGTGGAATCTCCAGAGATGCTTATATATGGTCACACGGTAGTGGCAAGAAGATTTCAAAGCTTGGAGGACACTACAACCAAGTTGTCAAAATTGTAAATTACACAACGACCACGAAAGAGAATTATATCGTATCAATGACTAATAAAAAGGAATTCAGACTCTGGGACGCTTCAAGTTATCGATTAATGAAGGAATGGACAGATCCAGCAGTATTACGTCCAGAAAACCACTATTCCGCCTTGTTTTTCGATCCGCATCGCAATCAGCTGATAAGTGCGGCATCATTCCCCGTAAAATGGGCTGAAGATATGTCTTCCAAAAACGACCAATTTGAGAAAACAACTCATTCGCGTACTATCGTCGGAGTTTTCTCGGCACCGGAATTTGACCAAGTAGTGACTGTTGATACTGTCTGTGCTATCAAAGCGTGGAATATTTCAACAGGAACTTGCGAAATGAGTCACATTGAGCCATTGGATGACAAATACTCAGAAATATCAGCTGCAACATTGGATTGTAAGGGAAGAACTCTTATAACTACAACTTTTTCCAATAAAGTTGCACAATGGAATTATAATTCTGGAACTCGCATCGCAGATCATAATTTAGTTGGTGCAAAATCATTAGTATCAGTAATGAAGTGCTTCTCTGCCCAAGGAAAAGATTATTTGATAAGAGCTGGCTGGGATAAAACAATTTGGCTCTACATCGAACTCGGCCAAGTCTGGGAACTCCTCAGATCATACACAGGACACACACACGATATCAGCGAAGCAATAGGATTCAACGGCGGAGTTGTCAGTGGAACAGTAAACGGAGAAATCTTATGTTGGTCATTCGATACGAACGTTCCAGTTGCAGCTTGCGCATTAAAACCAGCTACAGGAGTAGAAGTTATGCGCACAATTGATAATACATTGTTAATTGGTGATTCAACAGGAAATTTACACATTATGACATTACCAAGGCTTGAATTCGTCAAAACACTGCATGCTCATGAGATAACTGCCAGACATTCATTGACAACAATTACAATTGACCATGAAAACGAATTTTTATTCACAGGAGATACACTTGGATACGTTAAGAAGTGGAAGATTAAGAAGATAGGAGACACAATTGGCCTTGAAGGTGTCGATATCCATCGTTGTCATAGAGATGAAATTACAGCGATCGTATTAGTCAAAGAAAACAAAGTTTTGGTAACGTGCGGTACAGATAAATGCGTAAGACTTTACGATGCATCCGATTTCACGTATATTGGATTCTTTAGTGATGAAACTAAATGGAATTATGAAGATAAGACAACATGGGTTAACGAAGCACCTTTCCTTACAGACGAAAGACACTTTAAGAAAGGTGCCTTGATTTTTGGCCAATCGAATAACTCTGTTATTGGATTTGGAGATTTAAGTTCAGATGATTTGCATTCTAAGTCTTCCCAGAGCTTGAAATCGATGTTAGGAGCTGTTTCTTCACCAGAAAAGCCAAAGAAACAGTCACTTTCTGAATACGCTGCCGAGTTTTACAAAAAAGAGGAAGAAGAAAAACAGAAAAATTTACAAAAAGAAAAAGAAAAGAAAGTTGAACCGAAAATCACAGATCCTGACTACGATTACGGAAAGATTATACGAATAATTGATGACTACATGGATAATCCACCAAACTATATCCCTCAAAGCCTTCCAAACATGATTGAAAACGAAAACATCAGATATCAGCCATTGAAACCTATTCCTGAGCTGATGCCACATGCGAGACCAAATGAACTCATGATGACAATCAAGAGTTTACTGCCTGATGAAACGCCAAAGGTTGAAAAAAGGAAAATTAAAATGCCTATTTTAGTTCAACCACAGAATAACTTTAGGAGAGCATCTACTCCAAAGACTTCAAGAAAATATTGTGATTGATGTTATATTTGTATTAGATAAATATATTGTTTGTTTGTTTTTTTAGAGTTAATTAGATTTTTTTGGAAAATATGACATAAATAAAACATGGTTCGGGGCGGAACCAACATTAATAAGGTTGTTATAACAAAACTCTACCTTCAAAATAGGAGTCAACCATTTGAAGAATGTTGAATATCTGAAAAATTCTTCTGAAAATGGTCAATTCAGCTGATATAATGCATTACTATTCCCAACTTACGCTTACATTTTCATATGAGTCTATTTCTTGACGGTAATTCTTACACCAATCAAATTTTTTCTTTTTCAAATCACTCTGTTTATATTTTTCAAGTAATAAAACAAAATATCACATTTGGGATGTGAAATCGAAATTACACATTTTTGGACTGATCAATTTTAATAAAATTGTAAGCACTTTTCCTTCAAATTCAATCATTGATCTTTTGAGCACTTTATCACTGATTTTATTTTTCGAAATTATTAATTCTGGTGTTTTAAATAACACATTTAATTCAATTTGATTTTCTTTATTTTATTCCCCAGTAAAAAAAATTTTTTTTATATAAATCATTTTGTAATGAGAGGTGGATCTTGGAGAATATCTGGAAAAATTCCAAACCCACTTCATACATTTCAAGCATCTAAGCTTTCATATGAAAACAAGAAACTTCATAAAATCCCAGAAATTCCAAATGATGATTTCACGATGCTTGTACTAGCAAGTAATCCTCTCAAAACTTTTAATGGACTCAATTCATATGAAAATTTACACGAGTTAAGTGTAAATAAAACTAAGATTGAGACATTTGAGGGAGCTGTAGAGATACCTCATCTGCAAAAGTTCACATGCTATCAAGCCCCTCTTGAAAAGATCAATTACTTACGCATCATGGCAATAATTGCTTTTGGAAAATCTTTGATTGTCGTTAACAATGTCCCAATTCCAGAAAAAGAGAGGCAATTTGCTGACCAGTATGCAGATACTATCAGGACATACATTCAGTCTGGATTTGTTATCACATCAATGAACCCTCTCCGTATCCATAATCCAAAGACTAAAGAAAGGAAGACATTCTACAAGGAGAAGGGAGCAGAGAACGAATCATTTAGCCCAGACAGAATTGCTCTTCAAGTCCCATTAAAGAAATTCTCATTTGGTTCTCCAAAAGCATTTTCTGCCAGAGGAAAATCTACAAGAACATCAGATACTACCGATCCCGCATCGGATTTGGGATCACCAGGCATAACCAAAGCTGAATCTGCTTCTCAAGTTAAGCTTGATAACTCAGAATACATCAAAAAAGCTCAAGTCCAATTTGAGAAGGAGAGCCTTGAGAAGAAGCCAAGGAAATCATCCGGAGCCGAAGAAGGCGACGTAAAGACAAGAGATCTTCCATTCAGCACCGAAATTACATCATTGACCGAAGATAAAGAAATCTTAGTTGTCACTGATGACGAAGACAAAAAGGATACTGAAGATCACTCAGGAAGTGCACCATCTTCAGGCAGAAAGAGGAGAGGTTCGATTAATCTTGTTACAGCTCCTGTTCTCAAGTTAGACAGCGATGATGATGACGATGATCCACATATGGTCAGACGCAGACTCGGTTTACCAGAAGACCACAACAATAACAAAGAAAATAATAATTCAACCGACAAACAAGCTCAACGCAAGTCATCTATTGCTCCACAAACTACAGTTAATACTTCCGCTAAGGAAGAAGAGGATGAGTACGAGTATTACTACGAAGAAGACCTCAACGAAATTTTGACACAAACAGCTTACAGCGAAGCAATGAACATTGTTCCTCCAATCAGAAAGGTTACCAAAGCAGGAAGTAAGGAAGAAGGAATTCGCCTTGAAAAAGATCTCGAAATCAGTACTTCTTTGGATTCTCTCATTCCTCCACACAGAGTTACTAAAGATAATAGCGACGAAGAAAGCCGCGAATTGGTCAACTCGTTCCTTGTTACTTCAAACGTAAACGAAGAAGATGATCAAAGAATTAAAGTCGAAAACGAGGAAAGCAAAGAAGAAACAACTCCAAAGGAAGATTCCAAGCTTGCCAATGAAGAAATTGAGAAGCCAAAGGAAGAAATTCCAAAGGTTGAAGAGGAAGAAGAAAAAGTGGAAGAAAAGAAGGAAGTCGAAGAAGAAAAGACGAAATCTATAGATATTAATAGCACAGAAGCTAGAAAATCGTTAGAACTCTGTATTCATATTCCAAAACTTATCGGTGAAGCCACTGTTGAAGAAACTCCGAAGAAGGATGAACTCGAACCAGTCCCAGAAGAAGATGAGGACGAAGAAGGCCTCCCAATTATTGATGATGCTTCTGATGAAGATAATAACATTTTAATGGACGAGGAACCAGAACCAGTAAAGAAACCAGAACCAACTCCAGAACCAGCACCAGAGCCAGCCAAAGAAGAGGAAATGGCTCCAGAAAAAGAAGAAGAAAAGATTGTTGAAGAAAAGCCTAAAGAAGAAGAGAAACCAGCAGAAAAGGGTGCTAAAGAAGGCGATAAGGATGATGATTTCGATCTAAACGGCGGAAAGAAAATTGATATTTTCAAAGTTGAAAGACCAGAGCGCAAGAAAGCTGATTTTAAGCTTCCTGAGTGGAAGAGAGAAAAGATTCACTTCGAGAAAACGCCAGAAATAGATTCTGACGCTTTATTGTTTTTCTGAAAATGTTCATAATAGTTTTACATGCATAAATATTCTTATTTATTTATAAATTTACGTAGTTTTCATATTCTTGAGACCATAGAACACTAAATTTTCAACCAAATTTTATGACTTGGGTCATTGAACTTTTTGACCCAAAGAATGACTTTTAACAATAAGTATTAACAAAATGTAGGCAAAATATTCCATAATTGTTGTTTGAATTTTAATCGCATTAGCGATTATGATTTTGAGTCAATTCAAATTTGACCAAATATCTGCTGAATCAAATGAAAATAAAGTTTTAACATTTTAAGCAAAATAAACAGTATTTATAACAAAAAACAAACAAAATGAGTGATAAAAATCATAAATAACATTATCTGCATGGTATTTATTGGCTGGAATTATGAATTTTGATTGGCTTCTTTATTCCAGCGTATGTAAGAACAAGTGTTGTTGTAAGGCAAAATCCTACAATTGCCCCAACAGGACCGAGAAAGATCGTTAAGAGAACAGTCGAAACAGCTCCAGTAACTCCTACTCCGACAATTCTGGAATTAAGAACAGTCATTGACTTGTTCAGGAAAGCTGAGAGTTTGATTTTTCTATAATGAAACGCTTTGTCAAGTTCATCGTCATGGTAAATGTGTAAAAGATCTCTGTGATACTTCTTATGGGAATGAGACATCATTCTGAGTTTCTTTCTGAGCTCAAAGTCTGCTGGGACTGGTCTGCGACAAATTGGCTCATCGTCTTTCTTCTCAATGATTATGACTCTTCCTGGAACAATATCACCGATTCTTGATTCGTTGGATTCTTCTAAAGTTTCGTATTTGTTCATGAACAACTCTCTGCAATACTTTCCAACATTGAACTTGAAGAAATTATAAATTCCTTTCTTAATCTTGAAAATTCTTGGGATTGGATCCTTAGAACGAACAAATGTTGTGCAAATCAATTTTGACTTCTCTTGGAGATCAGCACTTAAGATTCCTGGTGTTCCGAAAGTAAATGCTTGAACATTATCCCATTTATTTTCATATTTGAGGATCATAGCAATCATTGTTGCGACTGCACCTCCTAAGCTGTGTCCGAGGCAGACAACACGCTCATGGTTCTCAATGAGTCCTGTAACAAGTGAAAGTACCATTCTAGCTGCATTTAAGAAACCAGAATGGGCATAGCCATTCAAAAATGGTGTTTCAACTGTGTGTAAATCAATCGATAGATCATTGTGGCTTGCAAAGTTTGTACCTTTAACCCAAATATAGCGTTCATTTTTGTACTTCATGACGTTAAATGTTGGAATTCCATTTGTTCCTTTAAAGTTGAAGATACACTTCAGCTTACGAGGTAAAAGACCATTCCTTCCGTGACTAGCCATGTATTCAATGATGTTACTAAAGAAGACAACTTCAGACATTCTTAAAATTAATGAATGCAATTAAAATCTCTGTAAACTATTGAATATGAAATTACTTGGAAATGAGTAATGTGGAAATTTCCGGTGATGTTTATTTTATATATTTTACTACCTTATTAACTCAGATTTAAGAAATAGCTAATTCCAATTGATGAAATTTGTGTGCGTTAATTCAATAGTCTCATCACACTTTTCAATGCTCGATTTTTAAAAACTGTTTAAAAATGGAGCTTATATTGAAATAGTGTAGAGACTAAAAATTACCACAGACTATTTCAGAGGATTGAGTTGCCACTCAATCCTCTGAAAAGTCTGAGGTAATTTGCAAAATTCAATCAAAAATCTCATTCAATTGATTAATATAATCCAATTTTTATAAATGATTTATATTATATTTAAATACATGCCTCTAAAATTTTTCATTTTTTCAATTAATTGAATATGAATAAAATTTTATCACTAGAAAATAATGAACTATTGATACTAAGTAACATTATCATAATCAAATTCAATCGAACGTAAAATTGAGAAAATTATCAGAAAATTCTTGGATTAGGCGAACCAATATAAAATTATCTATTTTTTTTGTGGCATATTTGAATAAGAGAGTTTTGGAAAGCCATAAATATGAATGATGCTATAGAAATTTAATTCGCGATAAGTTCTTATTGCTTTCAATTTTATTTCTTTCTCTATGTTTCCTAAAATTCTTGTTCTACAAAAACAAATATGCTATAGGTCAGGTATGTGGGGCTTCCAGGCGCGTTGCGCCCTCTAGCCCATAAGAAATTTTGCCCAAGACCCAAGAGGAGGACCGAACCCCAGCCGACCAGCCGGTGACACTTTTTGTAGAGCACTCAAAATAGTATAACTTTGTCCGGACAAGTAAGGGTCTATCGTCACTACAGGAAAAGTTACCGGCGTTCCAAGGAAGTATACTTTGAGAAGCCTTTTCCCCCTTATAGAATGAGATAGGACGGTTATTTTACAATACTGACAACACTTTGACCGAGTAGTTTTTTGTGCTGAACAAAAAGTGTCATATAAACATCTGTCAAAAATCGCTTTTTTACTTCACTTAAAATGCCACGTAAGCTACGTAAGAATATACGTAAGAGGAAGGGAGCATTGAAACATCCAATAGTAAAACTGACACCACAACAACAGTTGCAACAACAAATGATGAATGACCCCACTATGTTGCAACAAATGTCAAGCAACCCTATGCTTTTAAACCGAGTTATTGGTGCACAGAGTGGAGGTTTAAGAGCGGCACTTTTAGCGAAAATGGCAGGCTATGGTGGAGCTGCAGACGGAACAGCTTATAACCCTCAAAGTCAAATGAATTTGAGTTCACTCAAAAATCAAATAACAGATGTCAAAAAGTCAAACATAGACATACAGAAACAAATAAGTGAAAACGAAAAGAAACTAGAATATGACAGACACACAAAGAAACTCAATGAGTTAAACGTAGAGAAAAAGAAGAAAGAAGAACAACTGAAAGAACTAAGTACAGAGGAATATGCGAAAAAAGTGTCAGAAAAAGCAGCAGAAGTAGCAAAAATGGAACAAGATGTTATAAATTTGAAAAACCATACTACTCAATATAAAGTACTGAAAGATGAAGAGATAAAACAAAAAGCCCTGAAGACATATATGGATAGCGATGAGTATAAAAAAGAAGTTGAAGCAAATGTAAAGGCAGAAAAACTTTTACAGTTGCAAAACCAAACCGTACAGTATGAAAACTTAGCACAAGAAAGTAAAAATAACGACGCAGCCATGCAAAAGGCAATGAAAAGCGCAGAATATATAAAAGCTAATAATGACTGGTTAGATGCCCAAGCCAACGCCAAAGCAGCCCAACTTATAGGGTCAATAAGGACAAAATACAAGCGGATGAAGACAGTTCAAATGAAGCTTTAATGAATGCTGACTTTAAGAATGCCTTCGAAGCTCTTCATAGTAAGGTGAAACTAGTGAACGACTTCTCATCTGGAAAGAAACTGAAGTCTGAAGGTTTCGACAAAGAGTTAAGAGAAGTAGCACAAAATATGACGAAAATAACAGATGCAGCAACGAGACAGGCAGTTCAAAGTGCCTATGACGCCGTTAGAGCAACTGTTGTGGAAAGTCAAGAAAAAGAGTTACAACAGACCAAAACAGACCTAGTAAATGCTTTCTTAAGAACGAAAAGTCAGGTAGGACATTATGCTGCAGATGGAACATATGTGCCAGCTGGTGGAACTTATATACCAGCTGGTGGAACTTATATACTAGCTAGTGGAACTTATATACCACCAAACCCTCCAAGAGAAGCACCTGCACCAGGACTACCTAAAACATTTACATCGTCACATGGACACAGACACAGGCATGCACCAAAACAACAACAACAACCAACAGTTCAAAATCCAGCACCACAACCAACAGTTCAAAACACACACAACCAACAGTTCAAAACCCTGCACAACAACAACCACAAACAGAGCAAGGACATAAAAGAAGTAGAGAACAAGGAAACCAAGAATTCTTAAAAATGCTTAAGGAAGATTATGGTTACCCAGATACTCTTGACTTTAGTGACAGATATAAAGAAGCTATTAAAAAGTTCAAGGAAGGAAATACTGACCCGAACCTATTTAGCTTTATGGTTCAGCACCAAATGGGATATAATTTCAAACCTGGAAAATACAAGCTCGCTAAGGGATATGATTTAATAGCATATCATCCAAATGACATGAATGAATTTACTCCGAGATATTTGATGTCAGAGCTAAATGATAATTCAACTCTCTTCATGAAACGCGTAAAAAATAGAGACGGAACGAAAGAAGAAAGGTTTATGAGTCCGGATGACTTAGATAGGGAACTTTTTAAAAACGGTCTCGGAATATATGAAATGCCACCAGATGAGGTACAAGAAACTCAACAGGAAGAAGTTCAGATACAACCAGACATGGAAGAAATAGTTCAGCAACAACAGCTAGAAGAGCCTGAAGGAAACGAACAAGTTCCTCCTTTGGAAACTAACTTCACAGAACTAGATGAAGATTTGGAACAGCCGAAAAATCTTGACCCTCAACAAGACTATGAGGTGAATATGGAATCTTTCCAAGAGTCTAAGAAAAATTCGGCTGACAGAGTAGAAGAATATCGAAAAATGTTCACCGACATACAAAAGACTCCAACATCAGATGAAAATATTCAGCATAGAATGGAAGTACTGAAAGAAAATGTACGCAAATACAATAATCCTTTTTACTTACGACCATATAACGTTCAATCTTTGGCTGAACTCGGTGAAAATAAAAGGTTAAATTTCAACAAAACATATAGAAATGAAACATTGTTTAAAGTTCATTCAGAACCTAGCCAATATGGAAACAAACCTACTTTTGTTTCTGCAGACTATGGAACTACAATGAGATGGGGTCATAAAGCTAATCCGGATAGGTGGTTCATAAACTTACAACCACAATTCCAAGAAGTTGTAGACGCAATGGAAGTGAATGGTGAACCAGATATAGCTGGTATTTTCAGCGCGGCTTTAATGCCATTGAAAGATATGAAAGATGCAGATATTTTGGACCAGTATGAAATGAACATGGCTGAGGGAAATATAACACCTGACGTTCTAGAACATTTATCTCAAAGAACTACACAGAACCATAGAGATGGTATATTTGGTGAAGAGTTTAGAAAGAAAGTTAGGGAGAGAGAAGGAAGAGAACCTATTGTACATGACCTTGCAAACGAAAGTTTGCAAAATGTCATAAAAACTTACTTTGCAGACAATGAACCGAGAATGGATGAATATTTAAGAAAACTCAAATGGACAGTACCAAATGAAATGTTAGTATTGAAAAACATGTTCCTTGACAAAATAAAACCAACTACAGAAATAAATGACGCAAGACTGAAACATTGGGTAAAAGCTTTCCCATTCACAAAAGATATTATTGGTAACATGGAAAGAAAACCAGAATGGCTACAAAAACATATATTTGGAAACGAGCTTATTCCATATGGACAAGCTCTGTTTGAAGAGCTTGAACCGGAAACTCAGGAAAGAGTCATGCAAACAATACGCGAAGACTCAAATACAAACTATGACAAAATCTTTCTAGGATATAGGTTACCTGAGTTGGGCGACCAGAGCCCAAAGGCAAAAAGGACATGGGAAATTTACAACATACTAGGTGAACATGAGGCAAAGATGCAACAACTTGAAGCAGAGGGCAAGTTACCAAAAGCGACACCAAAGAAGAAGAGAAGAACAAAGTGAAAGTAGTGAAGAAGTAACTTCATCTAGTGAAAGTAGTGGCAATGAAGGAAAAAGAAGAGTTAAAAACTCAGTCAGGAAGAAAGTAAAGCTTGGTACGAGTGGGTTCTATTATGACACATAAATCCAACTATTCTATATTTTTACCCATATGAAATGTACGCCGCTCAGAATATAACGCCAACAGTTTTGGATGCCATGAACGGAAATGTTTCCGAATGGTATAACGAATGCGACAATGCCATTAGAAGGTCAGAAATAGTTCCTGGAACTTACGAATATACAACTGCTGTTTCTTATGGAAACGTAGGTGAGTTTGGAGAAGGTTCTTCAACAACAGTAGATATTGCTTGTGACAGGTTTCATATTATTTCTATTGACAACTCATTCTTATACGTGGAACAAGACATTGAAATAAAACCTTCTGCCAAGTTGTCTGACAAGAAAGGTTGCAATGGAATTTTCTATGTCGGATACCAATATGCTCCAGAAGTTTTCATGGGATATAAGATATATTCTAACTCTGACTTAGTTCAAACAGTAACATGGGCAAACTATGAATGGTTCGCTTTGAGAAACTCAGTACCACCACAAGCTAGAGAACAAACAGACCAGTATGCAAATATTGAGAAAATAAGAAGACTTGACCCTAACGTTCCAGGAGTTTATGTTAACCTTTCTGGTTCAGATGGAAATGCTGCCACTAAAGTAAAACTGAAACTTAGAGTTCCTTTGTCATCTTTCCTCATCTTCAGGTTTTTAAGATACTTGCCAAACTGGGCAGGAAAAATTTCTATCGAACTTACTCCAAGCAAAAATAACTTAGTCATTGCACCAACACAAGACCCATTCACTATTACAGACGTAAAGGGAACAAATAAAACATCATTCGCCGAATTTTGCAAAGACAAAGTTGACTTAGACTTTGGTTTCTCAAACTTCAACAATGAAGTAAACTATTATTTCAATGCTGCTGGAGATGCTTGGGACCCAGTTAAGTTCACATGCGAAAAGTTTGAATGCAAGAGAATAGAAAGCAGACTTGCCGTTTATATGTTGGACCCAGATATTTCAAATGCTTTAGCTGCCAAATATATTGCAGTTCCACTTATGTTCCCTATACACCAAATATCTGTCAAAGACTTTGCAGGTGAAGTTGGAAACCAAAGTGCTGACCCAGGTGCAAGAACAGATATTGCTTTAACAACTGCAATGAAACATGCAGATACTATGTTTGTACTGTTCAGACGAACTATAAATGACTATTCTTGTTTCTACAACCCTGGTATTAAATATCATATAAACATAGATGGCAAATATTATCCAAGAGAAGAATATTCTACAGTTGAGGATATGAGGTCATACAACTTGACATTAGATGCTATGAACTTTAACAACAACTTCACAACAACCATTAACCCTGAAATGCAAAGTTCTATTATGCCATATGTGAAAGTATGGACTCATACAGGAGGTCAAAAAACTCAATATACAAATGGAGACCG
Source organism: Trichomonas vaginalis G3 (assembly GCF_026262505.1). Classification (NCBI taxonomy): domain Eukaryota; phylum Parabasalia; order Trichomonadida; family Trichomonadidae; genus Trichomonas; species Trichomonas vaginalis. The sequence goes on from NC_067207.1 coordinate 12,397,988, forward strand.
TTCAAACTTTTGGCTTGGCATTCCATTTGCTGACTCAGAAGACTTTATGGGTGGTATTTCAACTGTTGGTACTGTACAAATACAATATACTGGTGACAGAGACGGTCCAGATGAATTGAAAGCAAAGAAGTTTACAAAACCAATAGCACTTTTCACGGAAGATGCTCTTTTGAAGATTCGTTCGATGAAACCTGCTGGGGCTCCTCAGATTGGCATAACGACAGCTTCCATCGAGCAGATTTTGGCAGCAGGTCAGTAAGTTTGTTCTTGAACTGACTTCTCTCCGTCAAATATTGACAGTACGCCAGTTTTGACATAATATTGTAAGATAAACTTACCTTTAGAAATATCTGTAAGTTTTGAAGTTATATTTTTGTCTGCTTCAAGAACTTTCACCATTTTCAGTTATACCAACTTTCTTTGCTTTATGAAAATATTTAGTTCAGCAAGACTGCTATTCTATAACATTTACCATTGTTTGTATAAAGAACTATTCTGTCAATGTATTTGTATTGTTTGTGTGTGTAAACTTTGTTCTGCTTCAATTCGAAGAGATACTCGAATACGTCCATCTTTTTATTCTAAGTAAAATGTCATTTCCGAAAAATAGAAGCGTAAGTGTTTCAAAGGTTTAATGGCGGTGGCAGATGTGAAGTTAAATTCACCAACTCAAACAAACAGTCAAAGTGTTATTGTCAATGTCAAAGACAGAGATGTTGAAGTGGGGAAACCATACGAAGACAAAGATGGTATAACAATTGTTCCTGTAAAGAACAACCAACATATCCTGAAGTTAGCAGAGACTTAAGTTCTGTTGCAGATATTCGAAACGACTACCAACAACTGAAAGACAAACTTCAAACTCAGGAGAAGATTTGTCAAGCTTTAAGTATATGTTAAACTTGGTCGAACACAACCCTGTAAAAGTGAACTCATATGTCATTGCACCTCATGAAGTCTTGAAAGAACTATTGAAACTTTTGACAGAGGCAGACGATATAAACATCAAAGAAATAGAACCCGACATTAGTTGCTGTGGTGTTTCATATAATGTCATTGACAAGATATACGTTATGAAAGGAGGTGAAACGTTGAACTTAAAGTATAGTTTCCCAGACGTTATAAAAATATTTGACGACCACAACATTTCATTAAAGTTTATTTGCTAAGTAAAAATGTCAAAACTTCTTGAAAGATGTTTGAAGAAAAATAATATAGACTTTATTTCATGTAAAGGACTTTACACACTTTTGAACGATATGAAAGACCCTGTTTTGTTTGTTCGTGTAGACAAAGGAAAGTTCTATGTTTTACAAAATATTTGAACTTCTTAGACAGAGAACTTCAAGAAACGCCATGTGAAAGTTTAGATGAAGTTCTTCTCCACTTTCAGAAAAACTTTTAAATATATATAAATGGCAGAAGACATAATGGTTTACTATTACGACTAAAAACCCTGGGTCATATAATTCTATAACAACAAACTTACAAAGTCCTCAAGGACGATATGTAATAACCTTAAACACATGAGACTAAAGCCTGTTTTGCTCTTTTGAACACCAGAAGACTTTATATGTTGTGAATGGTAAAAATACTCCTTTGAAGATACTTACTCAGATATACCACCAACAGGTTTTGTTGACTTTTAATACTTTAAGTACGGTGTAACATGTGCTGCAACTAGAGCAGGTTTCATTATGTTTGGATGTCCGACTGAGTTTACTATAAACGATATGAGCTATAATACAAAACTTATTTCTGGTTTTTACTACCAACAGTTTCCTATAACAGGAAAGGTGTCATACAAGGAATGTCTATTCATTGACATTAAGCACACCAACTTATATATTGTTTCAAACTTAGGTTCAAAGTGTTATTCGAATGTCGACAGAAACTATTATGACCAAAAGATACTTATGCGTATAAACAATACTTTCTCTGCTGGTTTGCCTATTGTTCATTCGAATGCAGAATTTTCAAACCTTAGTGAACTCAAACACTTTGCCAAGTATAACGTTGACATTAGTTGACGCAAACTTTGTTCCTGTAAAACTTTTATGTCCTATGTATTTGTCAATGACGGCAGAAAGTTTCGAATTGGAAGATGCAACTGGTGAAAGTATTGTATTACAAGAACAACTTCAACAACAAATAGCTCAAGAACAACAAATGCACAAATGGAACAACAAAGTCAAGAATAAAAAAATAATATTTTTTTTATTCTTATAAAAATGTACAGAATAGATGTTTCAGATTTTTATGACTTCCAAGCATTCAGAAATATGTGTCCATTTCGAGACTATAACAAAGCAGTCGAGAATTTGAAACGTTTAGTCATTTATGTCGACTCTGCCCCAGAATGTTATGTTATGAAAGAATGGGATGTAGTCTTTAACAAACCTAAAGCGACAATAGTTTCAGAACAAGAATGTAGACAGAAACTTAAGAAAATAAAAGTCGTACAAGTTGGCATGAAGATGTTAGATGCTTGGGATATCTTATTGTCAAAACTTGAAGATTTTTCAGTTCGTGGTATAAAGTTTTATACACCTTCTCCAAACTTCTATTCTATCTTCATTGGATATAAATATGAACAAGTAGAATGGAAAGAAAATATTATAGAAGCTTGGTTAGACCATGTCAAAGAAATTATATGCAATGGAAACGAAAAGGTTTATGAGTATATCTTATGTTGGTTTGCAAATATCTTACAACATCCAAGTGCTAAAAATGAAACTGCTCTCATTATAATTGGAAAACAAGGAACAGGTAAGAATACTTTCTTTACAGATATCTTGTGCAAACTGTTAGAAGGTTATTCGAATCCGAATATGACAAACTTAGAAAACATCTGCGGTAAATTTAACTCTTCAATTGAGAATATGAAACTTATAGTTTGCAATGAACTTCAAAGTATAGATACAACAAAAGTTTTGAACTCAGATGCTTTGAAGAGTCTTATAACAGACAAAGTTGGGTTGTTGAAAGAAGTATAAAGACCAAAGAGTTTGTGAAAATGTTGCAAACTTCATTATGGTTTCAAACAATGTTGTTCCGATGAAGTTAGAAAGTTCTGACAGAAGATATGTAGTTGTCAGAACGTCAGATTCTCATATGCAAGATACAGAATATTTTGACGACTTAGCAGAAACTTTGACATCTGACTTTTACAACCACTTGTTCTCATATTTCATGACATTAGATATTTAAGTTCAATCCAAGACAAATTCCACATACCGAAGAGAGACAAACATTGTTAGAAGCAAACAAGAGTGTATATGAACTGTTCATAGATGAAACTGACTTTGTGTCATTAGATGAAAGGTCATTGTACGATTCGTATAAACAATATTGTCAAGAATATGGTTATATGGCAGCGTCTAAACGTACATTCTTGGCAAATGTCAAAAGTCTTTTAGACGTACAGAATGGTGTATATACAAAGAAAAATTTTTCTGAGTAAATTTTAAAAAAAATATTTTTTTATCCGATAGAAAAGATGACGAAATTCATCTCAGTAAACAAGTACATGTCAGGACTTAAAGAAGAACTAGACCCATTCACATATTTGAATGTTTACTTCTACCATTTTGAAAAGTCTTCATTCAGCAAAGTTTGGAACATCGAACCAGTTAAGTTTGCTATTGTGACTAAAAATGGTGCGAAATTTGAAGACTTAGACATAGAAGGTTTGTTAACAGTCAAAGAAAGTTTTGACAGAAGGTTCTCAAACCTTAAAGAAGGCAAAGCATACAAACTTGTTTATACCTTATGAACCAAAGAAAGCAGACGACTATGAATATTATGAGTCTAAGATAGTTGAAGTTCAAGGTAAATTGGGTAAAAAGATTTTAGAGTCTAAGCCAGTGTTTACTCCTAAAGAGGAAGAGATTGACATTGACCCAGAAATGTTCTAAAAATAAAATTTTATTTTTACATGTCAAATTTCTTTTTCTCTGGAACTGGTTCAGGTTCTTTCTTCTCTTCTTCTACTTTCTTTCTTTCTTTTCTCTCTTCTTCTTTTCTGGTGGAGTTATGTCAAATTTGGCGCAACCATATTTATGTAAAAGTTCTTTGTCCTTTAATAGCTCTTCTATTCTGTTTTCTATTTCATCTTCAAGAACAGCGCATGTGTCTTCTTTGCATTCTAAGAACTTTTGTTGGACTTCATCTTTCCAATCGGCGTCATCTCTGTCAACAAGTCTGTCATTGACAAATTTTAAGACTGCTCTGCTTAATGTTTTATGGTTCTTGTCATATTCCCAGAAACAGAACTTTAGAACAAATTCACCTTTCTTGTTTACACTATGTAAGATTTTATGGTCGACAGATGTTTTGCTGTCAAAAAGTTTGTCTCGAATATAGATAGCGAAATCGCTAGACATTTTCTAAAAGATAAAATTTTAATTTTTCTAAAAATATGTTAGAAAAAAAGTTTGCTGACATTGACAAGAAATTTGAGAATGTTTTAAACAAGAACAAGAGGAAGTTAGAAAATGCTCAGATAAAGCCTATACATGACAAGTTCTTATTTGCTCAGAATGGTATAACAGGTCTAATTGCACCACCTGGGTCGGGTAAGACTTTCACTTATCTTAAATGGCTGCACAACAACAAGAACTAGATGAGAAGAACCCATTCTATGAGTTAGTAGTCATTTGTAGTACTTCTGGTCAATTTGACCAAACCGTCAATTCGTTCAAAGATATTATAAAGAAGTCTAAGTTAGTATGTATAAAAGACTCTGAGTTGTTAGATTGGATAAAGAAGTACCAAAGAAGAGTTTTGAAGTATAATGCTATAAATGAGTATATAAATTCTAAGTTCAAGACCCAAATGAGGAAATGCAGAGAATATTAGAGAAGAAACACTTCAGAAACAAACAGAAAGAGATAGAATACATTTCGAAGAAATTGCAATCTTACGATTGGAAAACGTACCCTCATAGATGTCTTCTTATCTTAGATGATTTCGCCTCTCATCCTTTGTTAAAGAACAGAGAACAAGATATGTGTCGAATTCTTAAGAAGCTCAGACACTTTAACATCTCAGTTGTCATTTGTGTACAGACAGCAAAGAGTTTAAGTAAGGATGTTAAAAGAATACTTACTGACATTATACTTTTCCCCGGATTGTCCGAAGACGATTTCATGGAACTTATGAAAGAGTCCATGGCAGGTAAGTTTGACAGACATGAACTCTGGGAGAAGTATAAAGTCATACAAGACCCTCATACTTCTTTCAGAATTCATATCTACGCAAACAAAGTTCAAATTGTAAAAAGTCAAGCTTGAAAAATAAAGAGTTCATTTACTCTGCTTGTTTGAAGTTGTCAAAATACTCTGTTATTTTTTCCTTCAGTAGCGGTAAGTCTTCTTTGAAGGTAAGTATTGTACAACCTTTCATATCATAGTGTGTTTGAGGTAACGTATCTTGAACTATTTGTTTCACATCTTCATTTGGGGTCATTGAAATCGGTAAGTTTTCGCGATAGAACCAATTTCTGTCAGATTTGTAAATCTTAGCAAGGTCGTAAAAGCTTTTGTTGTTTCTTCTGACTAAATGCAACATAACCATATCTTTATCTTCTTCATTTTCCAACTCTTCAGTATAAATCATATACTTATAGTTCTTTTCCTTTCCTTTTGGTACCGAACGTGGTATTCTTTTCTGAATGCTTTTGTCTTTTGCTTCAAGCTTGTTTTCCATCTCTTCACGTTCTTGTCTATGAATTTCGTCAAGAAGTCTGTAAATATACCAAGCATAACGAGGCGAAGCCCACATTGCAACAGCATTTACAAGAAGTCTATGTACATAATATCCTCTCAAACCGTTTGGCAATTTTTCACGATTTTCATAGAGTTTTGGCGACTGGGGTTTTTTACCTACTCGCTGTTCTTCACTGTTTTCAGAAAAAAGTATGTCTCGCTGTGCTTCGCTCAAAAGTTCTTGTGTGCTTTGGTTCCTAAACCAGTCTTTAGGAAGCTTAGTATCTGGAGCATAACATGCTGTCAAAATACTTTGCATTTGGTACATATCGTCTTTGACCGAACAAATGAGACGGAGTTGTTTGTTAAACTGTATGTACTCATATTCTTCATTTATAGCTTCATGGACTATAACTGTTGTTGTGTTCTCTGTTGTTGACATTACTGTCTTTACATACAAAATAAAAAAAAATAAATAAAAATAAAACTAACTTTATTTTTTCTATCTTATGAAAATTCATGAAATTTGGTCATTTTTCAATAAAAATATATTTTATGTGAAGCCCACATTGCTACAGCATTTACAAGAAGTCTATGTACATAATATCCTCTCAAACCGTTTGGCAATTTTTCACGATTTTCATACGGAATCTCTTCTCTCGGTTTTCCGAGGGAAGCAAGCATATGAGGAAATACATGAAATTTGGTCATTTTTCATCAAAAATAATGTTTAGGTGAAGAGGTGAGATTTCACCTGTTTTTTCACCTAATTTTTCACCTCAGTTATTTTATAAGCGTTTTACATGGTAAACGTTATTTTTACATTATGACACGAAGTGAAGATTTGCACTTCGTCAAATTTTATAAAAAATTAGCGTTATTTTTACATTATGACACGAAGTGAAGATTTGCACTTCGTCAAATTTTATAAAAAATTAGCGTTATTTTTACATTATGACACGAAGTGAAGATTTGCACTTCGTCAAATTTTATAAAAAATTAGCGTTATTTTTACATTATGACACGAAGTGAAGATTTGCACTTCGTCAAATTTTATAAAAAATTAGCGTTATTTTTGGAATTTTGTGAAAACTCTCAACGGTTTGACACATGCCATATGCCATTTTACTCAGAATTTTGTGCTGAATTCAGCAAAAATAATGTTTATGTTAACATGTTAGATCTAACACGTTTTCTAACATCTTTTCTAACATAACTATTTACAAGCGTTTTAACATGGTATATGTTGCGATGGTTCATGACTTTAAACAGTTTTGTAGCTTCTATTTCTTCTTTTTAGTACATCGAATGTTTTAACTATGCCGAAGGTTTCTTTATACTTCTTCTGACGTCAGATAATAGGAAATCGTCAGCAGTTGGATAGTTTTTGTTCAGAAATGCTAACATGTCCATTTTATTCTGCTGGCTTTTCTGCTTCTTTCTTTAAGTCTGCATAGTCGTTTCTCATTCTTCTATCTCTTTGACGGAGTAGTTATATTTCCTAATTGCTGCCTTACATTTTGAACATTGCGGGTTCATTTTTGCGTTATACATTGAAATAAAACCAGCTAAAACAACTAAAGCGTCAATTGCTCTCTTCATCTCAAACATAGCGGGTCTTATTTGTTTGTTCCATACTTTGCCTCTTCTATCTTTATCTCTTATCTGCCATACACATTTTGCAACTAATGAAACAAAGTTGTCGTAGGTCTTAAATTCTTCAGATTTATATATGTCAGAAATATTTTTTATAACCATGTCGCAATCTTTGTCCATAACTTTATGGTTGCAATGAAAACAGGAATTCATAATTTACTTTACGTATGAATTTCTTTAATTTCTACTGAGTCAGTTGGTTTCAACTTCAATTTCGTCGAATTCAGGAATAGTGAGTTTTTGTTGTTGGATTTCAGGTAGTTTAGGCAAATGGTCAATAATGTCCTGCATTTCATAAAGATATTCTTCATTTGTTTCATCTTTCGCACTACAGTCTAAATTACTTGTTAAAAGTTCTTGCTTTATCTCTCTGGATTTCTGTTTCAAAAGTATATGAAGAAGGAATGAAGCTTTTCATTTCTACTAACATAGATGTTGGATTCATGACTAACGAAGTTTGGTGCTGTTGTTTTGAATTGTTGTTGTGCGATTGTTGAAATCATATCTTTTATACAAAATAAAAAAATAATAAAAATAAAACTAACTTTTTTTTTTTTCTTAAGGAAATTCATGAAAATTCACGAGGGTAGAAAAGTGGTTAGAAAACGTGTTAGATCTAACCATCTACCCGACATTCTCGTCAAATACAAAAAAATGAAGAATAACTTTCACTTTTTCATTATATAACTGTTATTTTTGACGAAGTGAAGATTTACACTTCGTCAAAAAAATCCCTGAAATCATATCTTTTATACAAAAAAATGAAGAATAACTTTCACTTTTTCATTATATAACTGTTATTTTTGACGAAGTGAAGATTTGCACTTCGTCAAAAAAATCCCTGAAATCATATCTTTTATACAAAATAAAAAAATAAATAAAAATAAAACTAACTTTATTTTTTCTATCTTAAGGAAATTCATGAAAATTCAAGAGGGTGAAAAAACAGGTTAGAAATGAGGTTAGATCTAACCTCTTCACCTAAATTATATTTTTGGTGTAAATTTCATTGACTGACTGACTGACTGACGGCACAAAGTGGCTTAGCGAAAACATTAATATATAAAATTCATGAAAATTCAAGAGGGTGAAAAAACAGGTGAAAAAAGAGGTGAAATCTCACCTCTTCACCTAAATTATATTTTTTGGTCCGGGAACAACTTTCTCTCAATTGGAGCTGTAGCATACTCTTTGCGTAAGCGGTTCAGACCTTCTTCGAAGTCTTGGTCTCTCTTGGACTGAGATTGGAATTGGAATTGTTGGGGTGGAGCTTGCTGGAACAACCAAGGGTTGGGGAAGTAAGGCATAGGCTGAGGAGGGTAGTTCGGGAAGCCTTGTGGTGGGTAGTAACCTTGAGGTGGAAATTGGTAGTAATTCGGAGGTACTTGCTGGAACTGAGGTTGCTGAGGAGACTGTTGTGGTTCTTTAGGTTCCTCTGGTTTGGGAATGGACTGGGTTGGTGGGACGTGGGACATTCGTTTGTGGCTTAACCGTCGGACCACAACGATAAAAATCTCTGCTACTAGCAGTACTGCTACTGACAGTAGCAGTACTTTTACTGACAGTAGCAGTACTTTTTCTGACAGTAGCAGTACTTTTACTGACAGTAGCAGTACTTTTACTGACAGTAGCAGTACTTTTACTGACAGTAGCAGTACTTTATCGTCGAAAACCCTCTCAAATTTTCCTTTTTACTGACAGTAGCAGTACTTTTACTGACAGTAGCAGTACTTTTACTGACAGTAGCAGTACTTTTACTGACAGTAGCAGTACTTTTACTGACAGTAGCAGTACTTTTACTGACAGTAGCAGTACTTTTACTGACAGTAGCAATGGTCGAGGTCGAACCTACCGACGAGGCAATTTACCTAATTGAAATTAACGAGCTTGTTAAAGACTTCCTCAGGCAGAATGTAAAAGGCAAGCTTGTTAACGGTTGGATAACGGGAAGGGCTGCCTTGAATCTCGAGACTTCGACCGGAATTCCAATTCAAATACCAGAAAACACTCCTTTCGACGACATAAAGCAAGCAAAGAAGGAAGCCATTATAAAGTTCTTTGCCAAGCGTCCTTGGATACTACTTCCAAAACAGAGAGAACCCTTTCCCAAGAATTCCCACATTTAAATTCAAATTCGAATAAAAATTTTTTATTTCATGCAATGTTTTATTTCTGTGCCGTCTTCAAGTATGCCCCAATATTTCCTTTTCGATATTACATGAACTTCGGTGAAAATTTTGTCCAATTTGAATTGACCCATCTTCTCACCGACTAAACCCATTTCAATGAGTTTGTTGTATCCTTCTTCGTTCGTCATGAGTGCGTCAATGTTCTCATAGTAAACCTTCACTTTGGATTTGACTTCGGAGAAGAACTCATTGTAGTTGTCAAGGACTGCCTTTGCGAACTGAGGGTAAGACCAATGTTCGACAATAGGTTTTAATGTGGTTACTAAGCCACTTTGACCTTGAGTGAATTCGTACTTCAAAACAAAAGGAGAAACCTTTCAACAAAGTTGTCGACCTTCTCATAATGTTTACTCTTCATCTCTTGAGGTTTCTTAATGGAATATCCCCATGTCGAATTCATAAGCAATTTGAGTGTCATTGCAAGTTTGGGGTTTGAAGCTTTCCTAATATCATACAGTTGTTGTATGACTTTTCCAACTGTATAGTTCCTTCCCGGGAACTCACCATCTTCGTTTGGAATTCCAGTCGGAATATATTGGACAAACCTCATGTATGCAGCGTTAAGGTCGACATAGTATATCTTTTTCATCTGAGTCGAACTTGTCGCAACCAATTGGTCGTTTGTGGAAATTCAAGTGAGTCTCTTATCTTCTGAGAAACTTCTCCTGTTATCTCATAAACATCGTCGAAGCAACCTGTTTCATATAAAACCTTCTGACCTAACTCAGATGCTCTCCAATACAATTTGACGTCAATTGGATGTCTCGATGGAAGTTTGTTTATAGCATCTTGAAGTTCTTGCAACCTCATTGGAAGTTCTTCTGGTTCAGGTTGGTATCCGAACATACCAACCCTTGTGGAACCGTGTACTTCTTTTGTACTAGAACTTTGTCTGGAACAACTTTTGGTCTTGCTAACAATGAAAAGTTTGTTTCGTCTTTTGGTACAAAAGTTTCTGTCAGCTTGTCATCTGAATTGGTTCCAACAAACCTTTCTCGAAAGAATGTTTTACAGCTCTGACAATGTTGCACTTACTTTTACCAAAGAATGGGTTTGTAAGACTTTCGTTCAACATGAAGTGGTTGTGGACAATTGCAATCTTCAACCATGGTAAGTCTTTGTCAACAACATAGTCGTCATGTGAAGAACCTTTAGCTGTAGGTATGTTGACTCGGATATTGACATTTGCCAACGGTGCAATTTTTGCCAATTGACCTCTGAGAATGTACCTTGTCTTCACACATGACTCAAATACTTCATCTTCTCATCTGTAACAAGACCAGAGTTCCTGAGACATGTAAGAATGCAAGGTTCGTTGACAATTGTTTCAATTGAATTGTAAATTCCATACCTTGTCAAGTCAATGTCAGACTTATTTATGAACGGGAAGTATCCAGCATGTTGTCTGACTGCTTGAGGGTTAGGTTGGTACCATTCGAACTTGACACTTGCAATTCCTTCAATTGCATTCAAAATGTCTGAGTCGGAGTCAACCATTTGTTCTCTCTTTGTAGTCTTGAAAGCGTCAAGAAGTTTTGCGGCTGTTTGTTCATTGCCATGTGCATAGTAAATGTGACCATCCAAATCTGTTATGGTCAATCTGAGATTGTGTCCTTTCTTATTTCCGTCTTGTATGGCAGCAAGTACTCCCATGAAGCCTTCTTTGTTCTTTCCTTCGTCAAAGTTTACTGTAAAGGTTCGACAGATGTAATTTGACTTCTAACTTCACGATACTTTTCATATGCATATCTTGTTCTTTCCATGGGAGCATGTGTGTCTTCACCTTTTCCTTTTTTCCTTCTCAAAGGATGCAATTGTTCGTCATGTTTCCAGTAGAATCTGGCAAAGCCGTCGTGTCCTTCAACTTGAGGTTCACTAACATCGAAAGGCATGTCATAAGACGTTCTTCTCTAACCTCTCTAGTCTGTTTGGATAATTGGCACGTGCTGTTTCCAAATCCATTTCGTAGCGAAGACCAGACAATTTGTCATAGACTTTTATGGGTCTTCCCTTCCTATATTTAAAATTCTTCGAAACTCTCCAACCATATCTTTTGTAACTCTGCTTTTATTCTAGCAGATTTTCTATCCATTCTATATGGGGGCATTTTTATAAAAAGAAAAAAAATATTTTTTTCTTTACTTAACATAACTGCCTGCTGCCATAGTCTTTGACGCAACCCATACCAGCTAATGAAGGTTGACTTGGTTTAGTTTCCAAACTAAACTTTGGTTTTTGGTTTATCTTCAGTTTTTGGTTTTTCTTCTTCTATCGGTTTTTCGTCACTTTTCGGTTCCTCTGACTTTACTTCACTTGCAGGAACAGTTGTGTCGTCAACATCTTCATAAATATCATATGCCATTTGTTTTTGTTTTCCTTTCAACTTTTTGTGTTTGTTGTAAAGTTTAGAATATTTCGACTCTAAGTCAATGAGATGTTCTATAATGAACTGTTGGTCAGTGAAGTAAACTTTTCCATCTGTTGTCTCGAAAGCTCCTTCAGACTTCAATATTTATTTGTGAGAGTCTGTTTCTTTTTTGAGATACTAGCCGTTCCATTTTTATGAAAAGTGACTTTGTAGTTAGGGTTTGTATTTCCAGATCTGGCACTTTCTATTATTGAATTTTTCTCTTCATCTGTAAGTTCTTTGACAGGTTTTGACAATGGTTTCTGAACTTTTTGTTTGTGGTGTCAAATCTACCGTTTCAACTTCTTCGGTCATTTCATCTCAGTAAAAAATTTTAGTTTGGTTTGTTTTCAACTGGTTGTTTAGGTTTTTTAAGTCGGTCTAAAACTTCCTGAGGTATAGGAAGAACTTGACAAACACGTGGTGTAACTGCTGGAAGCCGACAAATCCATCTTGAACCCATTTGTCTCAATGCTGTATTGTTCATTTCATCTCAGTAAAAAACTTTACATTCCCCACGTTTGAGGCGGTTGAGGTTGGTTATTGTTTACCCACTGTTGTGCATGTTATATCCTCTGTTAAAGAATTTTCACCTTGGTCTATAGTGTCCTGCTTGGTTATAGTAGTCATTTGCTTTGTTATAATAGTTTCCTGCTTGTCTTCCTACATTGTCCATCCATCCTTGAACTTTTCCTCTTGTTTCAGGATTTGGAATAAGATTTGTTGCATCTCGTGCTACATCCAACCTTTCTGTACAGTTTGTATAATAGGTTGTGCTTTCTCTTTAAGTATACCTAATGTACTCAAAATCTTCCTTCCAACTCCAAATACACCTCTGGCTATTGTTCCCACTGCGGGCAAAAATCTGGATGCAACTCCTGCTAATGCGCCAATAAACCCATTTCTTATGGGTTAAAAAATGACGAATCCAAACAAGGACCCCTATGTTTCTAAGGCAACAAAAAAGCACTCATGATAAAAATCTTTAGTTCAACACCAAATGCTTGGTTTATGGATATCTTGGAAAACATTCCGAGAGTTAGAACAGATGGACCTCCATACTGGTTAATATTTGTTGGTCAAACACAAGATACTGTGAAGCCATACCATTATGGTCCAAAAATATTTTAGATGTAAAAACTGCTTTGAACAATATTCGTTGACAAATACCATCCAACAAAACTGACATCTGACTGTGAAAGTTCTTTCAAATCAGATGATGTAAAAAACTATCTGCGTTCAAAAAATGTAAACCAATATTTCATTGTCGACCAAAACCATTCTGCTCTTGGTGTCATTGACGGTTGTATAAAAATGTTAAGAGACTTAAAACCAACCACAAGGTGGTGAAGCAAATGAAATGTCATATGACGACAAATATAGACACTTCTCCATGGCAAAGATGAGACAAGTTTTAAATATTTACAATAACCGTAAACAAAAAGGTTTGGGAAACCACTCCCCCGAAGAAATGAAAAACAACCCTGACTTAGAGAAAGACTATATATTTAATAATTTAGTCAAAAAGACAAACAAGAAAGAATGCCGGGCTTCAAACTTCAGAAAGGTGACAAAGTAAAAATAGAAATACCTAAACGCGACCCATATGAAAATACTATTGACTATGACAACAATGGGAACCCGACAGGTACTCACATTCGTGTTCGTAAAAATAGAAGAAAGTATACAAGAGAATATTATGAAGTTTTAGGCAAACATGGCAAAATGTACACACTGCAAGCAGAAGATAAAACTACTATTGTCAGACCTCGTTTCAAACTTGTCAAAGTTCAAGGTGGTATACTTTCAAAGACAGTTCCTAACAAATATAAGACAACTCCTGACGAATATGCTAAAGAAGTTGAAAATGACGACTAAGCAATTCTATACCATGCGTAAACTGTCATGTAAGGTGGCATGTATTCTTTACTTTGTCCCGTTGTTTGTGTATATCCTGAAACGAAATGTGTATGGTTTCCTTCTCCCTGCGTGTCATCCCAGTAACAATTTATAGCAAACTTAACGTCGTCTTTAACATCATATCCTTTACCTTTTGTCATTCCTGACCAATCCCAATATCTATGCTTATGCCAACCTGCTTGAGATGTACTTAAATCTATGTAATGACTGTGTGCAGGTAAATTTTCACCTGAAATCGTTTTACTTCCACCTGTTTCCTTTGAAGAGTTTGCACAATACAAAAACCTGTCGACTATTTGTTCCCATGCACCAACACTAAACATTACTTGAGGACCTCTTGCATCCATAGATGTATAAATAGAACCTACTGGGTTCATTAAATCAAACATATGAGATATTATAGGATTGTCTCTTTTGAACTTAAAATATAGTGCAACTATTTCAGGTTTCTTCTGGTTTGTGTCAGAATATTTTTTATAATATAATCTTATGTTTTCAGGGTAGGTAAAATCTTGACTATAATATTTATTTCTGTCATCTGTATAATAATATACTATTCTCGTTTTTTCTATTGCATTATATCTTTTATATCTATAATAATCTAAATATAATGTTAGCTTTTGTTCATCTACACGTGGTGTTCTGTCGTCATCTCCATAGTCATAATAATGTGGTGCTGGAGCTGGGTCAGGCAATGTCATATCTGCCATTTCATAAACTCTTAAATATTTCTTTTGTTCGTCTCCATATAAGTTTAAGTAGCAGTTGTTGTCTAATGGAACTTTAACTTGTGTACCATCATTCTTTTTATAGCTTACATACATTTCATTGTTATTTTTCGGAATGAGTTTATACCGTGTACCATTTTCTAAGGACTGTACCAACTGCCATCTAAAATATTTATTTTCTTCATTGACAGAAAAGTCACCAACAATAGTTTCAATATTTTTTGTTCCTATCAAACTTTGGTATATTTCATTGACATATGTTTTATCTGCTTTCTTCTCTAACTCATCGTTAACATAAGTTTTATCTGCTTTAAGGTCTAAACATCCTGAAACCCATCCTGTATCAGCTTTAGTTTTAAAAATCTTCGATGTCCATTCATGATACCATTCAACCCTTTCTTTAATTTCATTATCCTTTTCATCCACATATTCCTTATCTGCCTTCTTCATTAACTTACTAGCCACATATTCCTTATCCGCTTTCTTTTCAAGGCTAACGTTTAAGTCTGTTATTTCAGATATAGAATGTGTATGTCCAACGGCACTTTTCCTGTTTAAGGTTTCTTGTAAGTTTGTAATATTTGCAATGGTATGTGTATGTCCAACGTCACTTTTACTGTTTAAGGTTTCTTGTAAGTTTGTAATATCAGATATAGAATGTATATGAGTCTTTTTAGAATATTCGTTTTCAGCTCTTGTCACTTCACTTGACATTTTATTGTCAACATATGTTTTGTCTGCTAGTTCAGGATGAGTATGTTCTTTTGTTGCATAAGCATTGTTAGCTCTTTCTTCTTCTTTTGCTATTGCATCGTCTACATATTCTTTGTCAGCTTTGTTGTCAACATCTGTTTTCAAAAGAAGTTCATTTATAGGTTTCTCGTTTAAAGTTCCTTTTGTTGGATTTATACAGACAGTATGGTTCTTATTGTCTTGAAACAGAAACTCATCTGTCATTGGGTTTAATGTCAGTTTTAAGTCACCCCCTTTCAATGACTCAGATATCTTAGAATAGTTTGAAAAGTTTGTTGTGTTCTTATTTAGAGCTTGCATAATGAGTTGTCGGTTGTGTTGTATTTCTCTCATAGACGCTGTTTCATTTGACATTTTTATTATAGATAAAATATGCTTCCAATAGAAAAAGAAAATTCTAGAGTTGCTACAACTAAACCATTAGATGAACTTTTTACTAATGTCGGTCAAAAGGTTGACATAGACAATCTAAAGCATGAAGGCTATCGTTTTGACTACCCATTAAGATGGTTAAGAGACCCATCTGTCACAAAAGCTATTGGCTTTCGTAGAATGAAGTTTGTCTCACAAGTTCAAACAGGTTTTCCATTTATTGTAAGGTTTCATATAGATTATACATCTGAAGGGAAACGAAAAATGTGGGAAGAAATTGAACTAATACAAGTTGACCTCTCATCTTCTCTACAGGCTGCATTAAAAAATATAGAAGATAAAATAAATTCATGTTATGCAAAATATGCTGATGAATATGCGAATACCAATAGCACACTTTATGTGAGAATTGTATATGACAAGCAAAATTCACAAGTGTCATTTCAAATCTACGAAGACAATCCAAATAAAGACGAACAAATATATACAGAATTCACTGCAATGTCATGGTATTATTTGCAAAGAATGTTAAATCAGAAAGTTGAACCTCCTTTAGCAAATATCTACAGTCGATATGCAAGAGATGAACCATATTTATTTAAAGATGTTTTCGACCAAGATGCTGTGATAGTTCATGCTTCATTTTCTGGCGCCCAAAACTCTTTCTTATGCTTGGCAAATGACTTTTACGAAAAACCTACAAAGTTATACGAACCACCAAGTGGAAGTATTTCAGACTTTCAAGTATGGTTTACTACAGATGGAAGAAAAAGAATAATTCCATTATACCATGCGTTTTACTTAGAACTTAGTTTCATATACAACTACTATCGAACGGTAAAAATATAATTTTTTAATACGGTTGAGGTGTTGGATTTGGTTGCCAACTAGACTGTGGTGCAGGTTCAGGCTGTTGTATAACAGGAGCTTGCTCTTCTGGTTCAGGGTCTTTAGGTATAATACCAACGAACTGACCTACTCTTTTACCAATATTTTTGACTCCGTTCCAAATTCCTTTTCCTACGGTTTTGACGCCATTCCATATACCCCTTCCAACATTTCGAAAGAAGTTTCCAATACTACTGAAGAAACCCATTTACTACGTGTAAAAATCTAATGTCCGCCTAGTCTCTTACGTTTCCTGTTGAGTTCCATAGCATTCTTTAACTGGAGCTCATACATTCTGTTTCTCCTCTGGTAGAAAACATATTCTGGGTCAACTCCTGTGTTCGCGTCATCTGCATAAAGTTGTTTATATCCCACTTCAGGGTTTGTATAAAACTCTTTCCATCTCATATTTGCATACCATGGTGGCAAACCTAACGCAGCGTCATTTGACATGGCAGTTTGCATTTGTACATCTGTTGGCACTTGACCATAGTTTGCCATTGCAGTTTGTATTCTAACTTCATTTGGAATATTCTCTGGGTTTGGTTGTCCAGGTTGCTGTGCATTCGCTAAGTTCTGTGCGTCCATTTAATATTAGATAAAAATATCTCTTACGAGTACATATGCTGAACATTTGCAGGCATTGGTTCATCTTCATATTCTCTGTACTTTTCTGCCACGTCAAATAAATAAATGACACAATGGAAAAAACCTAAAACAAGTAGTCCTATTTCAAACCACATTTACTTACTAATAAAATTTCTTTATTGTGACACTTTCTCCAGTTTATAGGACCTCTCTCATATTCTATCTTGTCATATATAAACTCATAGTCATGTATGTCCTCTAACCATCTCATAACGGTTTCCAAACCACTTTTATCGGATGTAAAGTAAAAGCATGGATGGTTATGTATAACGTCTAAAGTTTCTAAAGAGTCTCTCAAAGTCCAGTCTACTTGGTATTGAAAATCCCATGTGTTATAGAACGGCGGGTCCACTATAAAGAAAACATTTTCCTTGTCTTTATATTTTTCATACAACTCTGTCCAATGACATCTCACAAACTCTATACCCTCAATATATTTTTCTATGTTCTCTTTGAAAACATTTGTATAGTTAAGATATAAAACTTTTGACATAAGTGTTTCAATGTCATGAACTCTTATAGCACCACTATATAATAGTCTAGCAGATATACTATCCCAGTCTATATATTCTGCTTTTTTCAAAACCTCTCTCACAATATTTTTGTTATCTAATGGTATACGTTCCATCTTACCTATAGGTATCTTTTCTTTTAACTCTTTCAATATATTGTTTGTGTCTGGAATATGTTTGAGACGGTCCATATAGTTGTCGAAGTCATTGCATATAATCTTTGAGTCTGGGAATATTGTATGACATAAATGGGATATATAGAAACTTCCACCGAACAAATCTACAAATGTTAGACCATTCGGTAGTTTCTTAAGTTCTCTCAATATAATATCTTTACATCTACTCTTATTTCCAAAGAACGGTAACGGGGGGTTTGTAAAATTCATTTATATATAATAATAAAAATGTTTTTACCCGAAAAGTGACAGAAAAGTGACAAAACATGAAAACATATATAATTTGTGAAAAGCGACACATTATATAATGTTTTCGACCCAGAAGAAGGCTTCTTCCCAGAAGCAATGGAGGAGGAAATACAAGACTCTATCCAAGAAGAGTCCTCCGAATTCACACCAGAAGACTAACAATTTTCCGAATAAAAACTTCATTTATACTAAACATCTTCGGGGCTAGAGGGCGCAACGCGCCTGGAAGCCCCACTTACCTGACCTGCTATAGTTTTAAAAAAGAAATCATAAGATTTATAAACATTTTAACTTCCATTGACGAAATACGGATGTACTTGAAATAATTTGTTCGAAATAGCCACATCAGAATCCAGTATGTATTTGTTACGCTCATATGTTTTAAAACTTTATATTTGATCCAGAAACATTGCAATAATTTTGATATATGAATAGCTTTCTTTGTAAAAGATATGAATTATTCTATAAAAACTATTTAAATTATATATTACTGATAGATTTTACAAAAAAATATCTCAAATCAATGCTGAAATATGGTTTTATTTAAAATTATCCTCAAATCAGTTTCATCTATCTATTGGAAATGCCTGTAATTCATGCCAAGTTGTACAATATCAGTTTTTTGTTCTTTCATTATAAATTCATCAACTGATATAATGAAAATGAAATCACATTAAAAGTAGTTCTGTTATTAACTAATAGAATGTGCTAGGAATATTTATATTAAAACTAATTACAGGATATGGAATTCAATTTTATAGAATGTATTGAAAATTTTATTGTATCTCATAGACCCTACAACATCATTCAACTTTCCAAAAGGCCAAATAAACATTGATGCTTATGATGTTAATTTCTAGTGTAGAGTCCTCTCATGCATTAAGCAGAAACAAGTTAGTAATTCACAACAACCATTGCGAGCTGGTGTATGTATATCAAATCTATTCTGTTCAGAAATTTCAAATTGTCAAAGATTTCGAAATGAAATAGAAAAGAAATTAGGACATAGCTCATATTTGGTCATTAAATATGAATAATTTGGCATTTTAACAGCTGTGATATCATTTCATCAAAGTTGCGTCACAATTAATTTTTGATAAAAAATTTTGATCTAAGAATTCAAAACTAGAATTCTATAAATTCAGATTTAATAAAAAAAAAGTAGTAAGTTGAGATTTCAATGGTATTGAATATGTAATTAATCGTAAATTATATTTCGTTTTTGATAAGGGCATAGCTGACAACTAAAATAACTTAAAATTTTTAAAAATTAATAAATTCAATTAGTTATCACAAAATTGAAATTATTATCAGCTATTTTTAACGGTTTAACTGAAAATAACTTCATTGAAGGATTTGTAAACGAAAATTTATTGTAACAATGATATACATGAAGAATAATACGATTATTAGTTCTATCGTTTTAACTGAATTCACAATTTTCAATGCCTAAAAAGCTATTTTTAGCGGTTTTATTGAAATAATTTATTCTATTTATCTTTATTTATTGATAATCGATATTTTAAATTAGATAAATAAGAATATCCTGTTTCGATCAAAAATTAAATTCTCCTCAATTTTTTCCCCCTCATTTTATTTTTAATTAAAATACGATATTGATTCTGCTAATATAAAACGCATTTAATAGTTTGATAGTCGAAAACAATTTTTAAAATTATTCCAATTCTGTAATTAACAATCTTCAGCTAACAAATATACTAATATCTTCATCGCTCTCAAATATATTTGCTGGCTTTCCTTGAGGAAACATGTTATTCATTAATCGATCCATTATTTTATCACCAACACTTGGAGCAGAATTATTAGCACTAGGTTCTGGAGCTTGAATTTTTAGTAACTCACCCATATCAGAAGGCTGTGCTTCATTTTTAGGAGGTGCTTCAGTTACATTTGCCACTTCGTTTTTACTGAGATATTTCCATCTATTTCTGATTGAATTACTAGTTCTCCCTGGTATATACTTAGAAATTATATTCCATTTGTTTCCATACTCGCTAAACAGTTGCATGATTAAAACATCTTCTGAATCAGACCATTTTTCGTGTTTTATACTATCACTAAGGTAATTTTTGTACCTCTCTCTACATTGTCTGGGGGTCCTTGTAACCATTAACCGAGAGATTTCTTTCCAAGAAATTGGCTCCTTTTGAGATTCAACTATTTGTTTGAGCTTTAAGTCTTCCTCAGGAGTAAATTTTGATTTGCCTCCTACAGTCCCGGCATGAGGTGGGACACCTGAAGGTAAAAGTCGATCCATTTATTGAATTTTAATGATTTGAATGCACTTTCAAAATATTGTATAGATGTAATATTATCAGTAAAGACAACTTCGAATATGAACTGCAATCATCAATATTCTACCAACTTCAAATTCTGAGAATTTTTAATTTTATTTATTTTATGAAAATAATATTGTTCAATTCACCAATTATTTATGATTCCAAAATTTTATGAAAATTATTCAAGATAGGGGTTAACAAAAAAGTTAAATTAATTGTGTTAAGTCATGTATTATTTCCATCAAAACAATAGGTTCTTCCTACCTGCTTAATAATCATTCAGGAAGCCTTGAAGATAATTTATTCCTTTAATTGACATCGATAACATATAATTTCTATATGATAGCCATTTCGTATCATATCTGTTTTGATCAATCCATATATATACTCATTCGATCTCAATATTTTGTAATGATATTTTGAATTTTCAAACAGTTTCTAGATTAATACCGCACAACAGCTTAGACTATTCGAGATGCACAAAATTATAAACAAACAGTTTCCCTTTCTTCGAATATAAATTATTCTTTTACAGGCATTTAACTGGTGAGTAGGTGACAAAAGTGCATACTCTTAAACAACCGTCGGATTTCCGGGTGAAATCGTGACACACTTTCGTCTTTCGTAGGCAGTGGTGGTTGTTACAAAAGGTAACTTCGAATGTAGCGTGAAATCTGCAAAAAAAATTCTGAAATTTGAATGGAGAACACAAAAATTGAATAGTTTACGTCAATAAAAAAGAGAAAAATGAAGCCAATGTGTCTCGAACCTAGGACTTAGAGCAGCAATCCCACTGTTTATCAAATTACACTACATGCATCTCTCACCTCAGTGAATGAGATCAACTATATGATAACTTTTTCCCCATTATATTCTTGTGGAAAAGTGACAAATAGCAACTTTGACCCTCTCTCTTTAACTGGTCAAAAATTGATATCGCTCCATATAAGATAAACATATTTTCTGGCGAATCTTAATAAAATGATATAATTCATTCACATATTTTTATTTTCTTATGATAAAAATCGATTAAGACTACGACATACAATTAACTATATATGATGGAACGTATGATAACATTTCTTAGATTTATAATACTAAAAAACCAAATTAAATGCAATATACATATTAGTATTCAATCCTTTGTTAAAATAAAGCGAAGACTAATTCTTTTCAAACAGAAAATATTTTTCTCATTGAATTCCTCAATTGTCTCTAGATATTTAATTAGTATATTTGAAAAGCGTAAAATATATAGTATTACTGCTAGTCTTTAAGCAGATGATTTTAAGCCTTATATTGATGCAAATTTCATGAGTAACAAATTACCTGTATATTCCATCAAATGCTTATTTGGAAACCTGCTTTTTGATTTTTTGTTATTTTCAATTACGCTGATATTCTTATATTTATTTGAAGAAACTTAATAAACTGTACACCATATATGGAGTTTCTAAGTTACTATCATGCCAACACAGCTACCCAACTTCATTAAGCAATATCATTTCTTCGAAGCTAATAAAAAGAAAAAAAGTTGTAAGTCTTTAGCATTGATATGATTAGTCCTACATCTACAAAACAAGTCTCTTTCATTAACATGCTAACTGAAAGTTACAGTTTGAACAAGAATTAAAGAAGTTGATAATAAGATACTTGAAAATGGATATTTGAACAAATTTGCTCTGCTTTATCTTACCCACAATGCGGCTGCTTTATTCATTTATCTTGTTCACAAAACTGCTCTTAGAAATCATA
Organism: Trichomonas vaginalis G3; assembly: GCF_026262505.1. Classification (NCBI taxonomy): domain Eukaryota; phylum Parabasalia; order Trichomonadida; family Trichomonadidae; genus Trichomonas; species Trichomonas vaginalis. Next base: position 12,420,249 of record NC_067207.1, read on the forward strand.
CCCAAATAGAAAAATTTGTATTAGACACTTCTACTGAATTGAATTGCTTACTTAGTTCAAGATTAAAATATAGTATATTTTAGCCACCAATAATACCTAATAGAAGTGATAGGAGGATATAATCTATTTGCATTCCACTAGGGCTAAAAAACAATATATGATATTATCTTGATAATGAATATAATTTATCAGTTTCATTACCAATTGATTTTTTATCTTACAAAAGGACACAGTAAATAATTATTAGTGATGCTGAAGTAATACAAATAAGGAAACGATTTGATCAATTGTTTGCAAATATAACAATAACAAATTAGACGCTAAAGAATTAAAAATTCAATACGATTAGAGATGTCCGAACTAGAATATTAAATAAATACATACTGTTTTGAAATTTCAATAGGGAAATTTAAAATAACTTCACTGAAAACTAGTTCGATCGTAACTAATCTTTGCATAAAGGGAATTAAGCAATATTGAGATTCTATAATGAGGATTTATTTTAAAATAGAAATAAAAGTGTAATTATTAAGAATGACTGAGTGGTAAATATATAAACAAGAAGCGAGCTAATTGAATGGAACAGTATTGAAGAATTTAAAATTATTGAAAAGAAATTTAACATTTTTTAACTCGAAATAAGGAAATGGAATTGGAAATACCGCACTAAATTAAGTGTAAACATAATAAGTGAAAATAGTAAAATTTCGAATAATCATGAAATTTGTAAAAATGATAGACAATATAAGAAAACATTAGATATGCAAAAAAAGTAAAAAACGCTAGAGTATTCAATTGGAAAGATAGCTTTGAAAAGTACCTGCGACATTGTGAGTAAGATAAAAGAATAATTTATTGAATTGGTTTTTTGATAAAAAACACATATTAATATATATATTGTAACTATTAATTTTTTAAATTTTCAAAATTTTGAATTTTATCTATCTCACCACAAAATTTATTTGAATGATGAAAACTCAAAGAATTTTAAAATCATGTTGCATTTATAATAAGAATCATGATTTGTAATTTGGCAACAATATCATGGATAATACATTCAATTTTGAAAACGCTAGGATGAATTTTGAATACTTCAGCGTTAGTAAACTTAAGAAAAATTGTGAACTAGCGAAATATCGTTTCACAATTTTTGTGAGCTATCTCTTCTATCAAATCAATATCATTTTTCATCATGAACTTCTACTACTATCAACCAGCATCAATCATGCAAGTCATCCCAGTCCACTACGGTGTCCAACAGAACACAGATAACTTCAGAACATCAATCATTAGTTTAGTTGAAACACTTGAACATGAAGCAAAGCAAAACTACACAATTACACAATTATGCACACGCTTTGCATTCCAGAGAAGACGTTTCTATGATGTAGTCAACGTTCTTGAAGCTGCTGGATGCTGCCAAAAGACAAATGTTGATTGCTTCGTTTGGCTTGGTATGGACAATGTTAAAACACATTTACAGAATCTCAGCAACGAAGTTAATCAGCAAAATGCCGATGCTAACATTGATGACATTTTCCAGACAAGTGATTCAGTCACAATCTCAAATCTTTCCACACAATTCCTTCTTTCATTCATTGCTTTCAATCGCCCAGCACTTGACATCAAGAAAATCAGTGCCTTCCTCTCAAGAAATAACAACCGCCTGAAAACAACATTGTGCAAGCTTTATCAGATTTCTCACATCCTTGAAGTTGTTGGAATCATCTCAAAGTCTATGATGCCAGGCGAAGTTGTTCTCAACAAGCAATTCTTCCCAGATATCAAGGTCAAAGCTTCCAATGATTCTCTCGACATCGAATCATTGCTCAGCAGACCAGTTGATAACTTAAACTCACGTGTCTTCGCAGAAAGATGGATTCATTTCAACAAGGTTCAGGAAATGAGTCTCCCAAGATCACCAATTTTCATGGTTCCTTCACCAATCTCCGCTTAATTTTGTTCGATTTTTGTTTGTAAAATAGATTTTGTTTGATATAAATTTTTAATTTTTTTTCCTTTTTCTCTTTATAAAGTGATTACAGTTTCAATTTTCAAATACTCTATTCGAACAGTTTCATATTTCCATAACTGTGACTCACAACTCTATCACAAACATATCATTATTATGAGTTGTTGTTCAAGATAGTAATTTTAAAAAAACTTTTGACTACAACATAGCTTCTAAGTCCTATTCATGGATATTGGCAACTATAGTCCATCGAAATTTAACAATAAAAATAATTTTCATAATTATCTTCAAAACACAATGATTGAGATAATGCGCATTTATTCTTCTTTAACAGAATAAATGAAAAATCTATCTGTTTTGGAATAAACTGTATATTAAATTAACAAATTTATTTATAACAAAAAAATAACATTATATGAAACATTGGTCATTCTGTAACACCATCTTGTTTTACTTTTTCAAGGAGATCATCTTGTTGGAGAGGATCTTTTAATCCTTGGGTAAAGAATAATGGTGGAATAAGGTTTGCCTTTAACTCTTTGCGTTCATTCTCTACATCTCCATTATCTGAACCCATATCTTGATCATCCTGTCGATTGCTCTTTGAACATGTACAACCAGCAATAAGTAAAACGCATATAATTAATACAGATATTGAAATAATTACAGTAGCTGTTGTTCCGCTTATCACGGTATGATTAACTGATGACGTGAGATAGGGAAACAACGAAATCATTGTAACAAAGATTTTGTAAACTTCACAAAGAGGTTGGATTATTTGCAAAATATGAATTATGTTTTAATAATATATAGGGAAAATATTTTTAACTCACAGTTTTTCAAATTCGACTTCGGTAAGACTTGATGACCATTTCCGATTTTCCATGAGAATAGGAGCTATTGGATAGGACACATATACTGTCTGAACGTGAAACTTGTGATTACAAACGCAAGAATTCTATTTTGAATCAAGGATAAATTCAATATTTTCATGGATAGGATATATTTGAAAATAACATATATAACAATGATTTGCGTGTACATTTATATTATCATAACATCATTTCGATTGGTAGTCACAGTATGAATAGATTCATGCTGGCAAACCATTCTTAAAACAAACACACAATAACACAACATGCCAACATATTTTAAAATTTAAACAATGAGACAAAATAGTCAAAAATCAAAAAAATCTTGATCATCAAAATATATTTTGAAAAAGATGAAATTGCAAATATCATTCATATCTTGAATCATTAATTAATGATTGAATTATCTAATAATAGAAGTTTTTGTATAAATTATTTTTGTTCGTAAAGGAAATTTGGTATATACTCGACAAATACATATAAATGAATCAATAAAACTTATAATAACGTTAGATTACTGAATTAGAGAATGAGAAACATTTTCTACCAAGTACGAAATATTAAGCCCATTACAATTTTGAAGCTGATAATCATTGAAATAATACATTTGCAATATATTTAATGATACATTTTCATTACAATTGTAATATTGCATAATGAATAATTTTTTTTGGAATTTAGATTTCCGAAAGTGGGTGATAAACTAAGAAGCGTGTTATTGTACTGTACGGACTTAATTTCAAGAAAAATAACTAGGGGTAATCCATATTTCATTTTTTTAGGATGACAGTAATCCAAAAATTTGGAAACTTTGAATTATCAATTGAATTTTATGAAACATTTGGCCATTTTGTCAAATTAATTTAGATCACTATGAAATTTTCGATTATATACTAAAGGATATGTAGCTAAATTCCTCAGAAAAATGATGTCAAATCATATAAAAATGTGAAAAATTTTATCGCGATTTTTCAGAAGATTGAACCGATAAACCATTCAATTAATCGGGGCTATGATGTAACTCCGCATAATATGCAACAATCGTCCATTGTTGGTATTAGAAATTTGAGGGGAATTTATCTATTCAATAAAATTCAAAAGCGTTAGGTTTTCATTGTATTTATTTTATTGATGGATAAAGCACTGACTGAGAGGCAAACAAAAAACACCAAGAATCCATTCACAGCAGAGGAAGATAAGAAGCTTACAGATCTTGTGAAATTCTTTTCCAGGAAAAAAGATATAAATTGGACTTACATTTCTCAGCAAATGCAATCAAGAAATGCGAGACAATGTAAAGATAGATGGACAAACTACCTCGACAATAGAGTGAACCATAAAGATTTCACTCCAGACGAAAATCACTTTTTATTGCAAAAAGTTGATGAATTAGGCAAAAAGTGGAAGAAAATCGCAGCACTAATGAAAAATAGAACTGACGTGATGCTTAAATCTCAATACAGAAAATTAATGAGAAGAAACGCAAATGTTGATAATGTTTATGGGTTGTGCATGGAAGCGTACTCCACACGTAGGAAGTCTCAAAAGAGTAAAAATATTGTTCCAAAAATAGAAAATGAAACAGATGAAAAGGCCGAGTTTGATATATTCGAATTTCACGAGATAGATCAATTGGATTTGATACCACAGGAATATCCAGAAGATTTACTTCTTAATGACACCTATAATATTTGAAAAATATTTTGAATATTATTTTTTTGTTGCGAGCTTGTTTAATATTCAGTTTTTATGTAGAATAAAAGTTAAATACCTTTAATAGAGTTTACATGCAAATATTGTATACTATGCCATTTTTATTGTTTGTATAGTAGTATATGAGAGCGGGTTGTGTGACTTTTTTTGTAAACGTAAGAATTCATACAATATTGAACGATTTTGTATCATTTTTTTTGACATATGAAGTAAAAAATGTATGATTCTTACGGTTTTTATTCTTACGTTTTAGAATAAATCAATATTTAAAAATGTTCAAAATTGTAAGACATTTACACTCAACCCATACATAAAAAAATATATTTTATCTTTTATAAAAGAAGCTATATATATATAGATGATGTTAGATATTCCACAATTAATTAAAACAAGTGTTTAAATCATGAATGGAATCAATGGAGTCATAATCAAAGACCTCATAAACGAGTAAAAGAAACTTTAAAAACTAATGATTATTTGAATTTATGAAATCAATTATTTGATTCATTCTTTCTTCAATCTCTTCTATTCTTTTTGTAAAATCATCTATTTTCATTAATGAGGTGATTCTTGATTGAGGAATAGATTTCAAACTAACCACCCCCTTTATTTTTGAAATTTTGAATCATATAAGAAACAAGATGAAAAAGCAGAAAGGGATACTAAAAATAATGTTTCAATGGATGATTTTCAATACTATCACAATTTAATCCTTTCATCTAAATGCAAAATGTGTGGTAAAGCGTTTACATATGCAAATAAACCAACATTGGATAGAATCGATAATGAAAAACCGCATACCAAAGAAAATTGTCAGTTAATGTGTTGTTATTGCAATGTCGTAAAATCAAATAAAGATGAAGATGTTCAACGTTTAAGAATCAATTTAAGAAATTATGCATTAAAAAATAATTTACCAATGACTTTAGATTTGGTTGAAGCTTATCACATTCTCCGTAATGGAATTACTGGTGGTTTATCAAATGTTCAACATCGTGTTAATCTTAAAGGAATCACGCACATTAATAAACTTTCATATAATCCAGAAACTAAAACTGTATCAAATGAGGACACCACCAACATCATGACTCATTTCGTTGGTGTTGATTTTAATTCATTATATCCTTCATCATTTTCATCTAATCCTCATGATTTCATTCAATATACTGACCATAAAATGTATATGCCGGGAAGATTGAATGGTGTTATCATTTGTGATACAGCAACAAAGAAAGCAAAAGCATTGGGAATTATTAGAAAGAAAAATACTTTATTCGTGGCTGAAGTAAAGGGTCACATTGATGAAAAATACATTAATGATTACATAAACTTTTTACCGATAATAAGAAACTTAGATATTATCACAGATGAAAAAACAATTGGCAGTTTTATGTATAATTACATGAAATCAAACAATCTACCAGTTGACCAGAAACAGAGAAAATTAACTCAGTTAGCATCAACACACAACCAATATCAACCATTTTCATCTTATTATCTTTGGTATCTAATAGACAGATTTCATTTTATCATTGATGACATTCAATCAATTTTAACATTTACTAAAAACACTTGCTTTAATGAATTTGCGAACGAATTTATGAACGAAAGACAAAAGGCTGAATTAGAAGGAAATAAAGGAAAAAGTTTATTTTGCAAGATTTCACTTAATGGATCATATGGTTACGATGCAATGAATACACAAAATTACGCAAAGACTAAAATAATGAATGCACAGAAGGCACGCGTTGCATGTATGTCAAATAAGTTTAAAAACATAAGAGAAATAGGTGAAGATACGTATCAAATGATGCTCAAAGATAGATTTTATAGATATGAAACATGTTTACAAGAGGCATTCTTTACTTTAGATAATGCTAAATACTGGTATTTGGTTTTCATTTATGATTTTATGTATAAATGCTTGAATGTTAATCGTTTTCATTTCATTGAAGGTGATACTGATTCATCTTATTGGGCTATTGCTGGCGATCCAAATCTTCCTAACACTCAAGCATTTCAGGCGATTGTAACCAATAAAAAATTTTATGATAAAAACATTTTCAAATTCGCACCATTTGATTTCTTCTGTTTTGATGAGAAATTTAAACCTAAATTAAAGAATAAAGCTGAAGAAAAAGCACATGAGAAGAAGTTATTGGGTTTAGCAATTGAGAAACAAGGCGATAACATGGTTGCTTTATGCCCCAAGTGTTATACATCATTCAACGGTTCAATGGGTGGAAGTGATTTTAAAAAGATTGCACAAAAAATGAAAGGTGTTAGTTTACGACAAAATAAACAATTAACACCTAAAAATTATTTGGATATAATAAATGATAAAGTGATATTTGATGGTCAGAATATTAATTTACAACTTCAAAACGGGTCAATGACTCGCTTAACAATCGGTAAGACTGCATTAACAGGAGCACACACTAAGGCTGTATGTTGTGAAAATGGATGTTGTATGCCATTTATTTAATATAATTTAAAATTTTATTTTTAACGAAATGCCACAGAAGAGACAAAAGGAACCGTTAATAATGAGGTGATTCTTGATCAAAGAGGTGGGTGCCCTTAAAACATTTATTTTATTTTTATATAAATGGATAATGTAGATTTAAAAATTTTAATTGATGATTTAGTATTTAATCAAAATTTTCTTACTTATTATGAATTAAAATCATATCTCCAAAAACATAATAACAATATAACGGGTGATGATATGGAATATTATTATCCATATTATAAAAATGAAATTTTGAAATATCATGATAAAATAATTTCTAAAATTAAAGACAAAATTAAAAATAATGAATATGCAAAGGGAAAAACTAAATCACAACTTAAACAATTGAAAGATTTCAAAAATAAAGTATTAACAGAAGAAGATATTGATGAATTATATAATTTATATAATCCTGAGCCGCAAAAAACAAAGGTGCAAAACGCCCAGGTCATTCAGACCATAAATGAAGCACAAGCTTTAATTTATGATTCGTTAGTTAAATCATATTCAGCCCGACTTTTAAATGAAGATCAACTTTTGGAATTCATCCTTCAACATAAACTCGAAGCGGGAAAGCATATCAAACCTTTATATACAGCATATTTAAAACAAATGAATAAAATACATCCAGAATTAATGAAAGGAGGAATGAAATCCAAAATCAAAGCAGATAAAATTAAACCACATGCAACACCAAAACCTCCAACAGTAGTACCTCCTCCTCCTTCAGTTAATCCTTCATCATTCACTTTATTATATCCATTTCAAACATTTAAGAAGCAAAAAGATTTTAAAAAGGATTTCAAGATATTAAATAAACCAATTGACCCAAAAATTCAACCGTTAAAGGAAAAATTTAGTCGCCCCTCATTTGCACCACATCCATATTCATACGAAATCGATCATTTAGAATATTCAAAAGGAAACGTTACTTATTTATTCACCATTAACATTAACACCAGATATTTATATTGCATTCCAGTGAAAAGGAAAACAGAACAGGAAACAAGAAGAGCTATTCAATACTTACTAGATCATGAAAGAGTAGATAATATCAGGGGTGATGGTGATAAAGGATTTCAGGCAGCTATGGCTCATTATTTCCCACAAATTAATTTTTTCTTTTCATCCTCTCCATATACGTTTCATAATAAAATAGTTGATGCGGTAATGAGAACTCTTAGAGATGCGTTAGGGGTTAACGGTCGGATATACTGGGATGGAAATCATGACTCCATCATACAGCAGTTAGTATATTATTACAATAATACATGGCATAGAACTATAAACATGAAACCGGTGGAAATGAAAAATGATATTTCAAAAGAATGGGAATATATTAGAAAGCAAATGGAAAGGTTAAATGATGTTAAACGTGAACAAATTAATTCAGGGCTCATGAATTTTAAACAAGGGGATAAAGTTTTGATTCATCTCGATTATGGAAAAACTGATAAATCAATGACAAAAAGAAGACGAAGATTTGACACAATAGCTGAATTTGTTAGATATATTAACGGTAATGCATTAGTAGAGGTTAACAATAAATTAATAGAAATTCCGATTTATTTTATTACTCCATTATATTTAAATAATATTTAATTATTTTATTTCGTAAGAAATGAGTGACAACGAAGCAGCCAAGAGTCTAGATGATGAATATAAAAAGAAACTAAACAAAATTAAATCAAAAATATGCTATTATAAAAAGAAGCTGCAATGTGGTGGGGCTGAAAACGATCAAGAGAGGAAAGAAATAATCGAAAAATTAAAAACTTACCGTTCAATCCTTAAACTGAGTGAAGCAAAAATAAAAGAATTTATTAGAATAAATAAATTGGTTGGAAGAGATGAATTTAATAAAGATGAATTTTTAAACTCAATCCAAATTTAATTTTTTCAGTGCTACCATGTTACCATGTGACGCTCGGTTATGTTTCCGTTAATGGTTTCAGGTTATTCAATAATACTTTATTTTTGAAGAACTGAAGGTGCTACCATGTTACCGGGTGACGCTCGGTTATGTTTCCGTTAATGGTTTCAGGTTATTCAATAATACTTTATTTTTGAAGAACTGAAGGTGCTACCATGTTACCGGGTGCTACCAGGTAATTTAATTTCTTTTAAAAATGGTGACAACATGACATTTTGACAACAACACTGGAGGAAGGCATTTATGAATTATTTTTGAAGAACTGAAGGTGCTACCATGTTACCGGGTGACGCTCGGTTATGTTTCCGTTAATGGTTTCAGGTTATTCAATAATACTTTATTTTTGAAGAACTGAAGGTGCTACCATGTTACCATGTGCTACCAGGTAAATTAACTTCTCTGAAAAAATGAGACAACATGACATTTTGACAACATCACTGGAGGAAGGCATTTATGAATTATTTTTGAAGAACTGAAGGTGCTACCATGTTACCATGTGCTACCAGGTAAATTAACTTCTCTGAAAAAATGAGACAACATGACATTTTGACAACATCACTGGAGGAAGGCATTTATGAATTATTTTTGAAGAACTGAAGGTGCTACCATGTTACCATGTGCTACCAGGTAAATTAACTTCTCTGAAAAAATGAGACAACATGACATTTTGACAACATCACTGGAGGAAGGCATTTATGAATTATTTTTGAAGAACTGAAGGTGCTACCATGTTACCATGTGCTACCAGGTAAATTAACTTCTCTGAAAAAATGAGACAACATGACATTTTGACAACATCACTGGAGGAAGGCATTTATGAATTATTTTGAAGAACTGAAGGTGCTACCATGTTACCATGTGCTACCAGGTAAATTAACTTCTCTGAAAAAATGAGACAACATGACATTTTGACAACATCACTGGAGGAAGGCATTTATGAATTATTTTTGAAGAACTGAAGGTGCTACCATGTTACCATGTGCTACCAGGTAAATTAACTTCTCTGAAAAAATGAGACAACATGACATTTTGACAACATCACTGGAGGAAGGCATTTATGAATTATTTTTGAAGAACTGAAGGTGCTACCATGTTACCATGTGCTACCAGGTAAATTAACTTCTCTGAAAAAATGAGACAACATGACATTTTGACAACATCACTGGAGGAAGGCATTTATGAATTATTTTTGAAGAACTGAAGGTGCTACCATGTTACCATGTGCTACCAGGTAAATTAACTTCTCTGAAAAAATGAGACAACATGACATTTTGACAACATCACTGGAGGAAGGCATTTATGAATTATTTTTGAAGAACTGAAGGTGCTACCATGTTACCATGTGCTACCAGGTAAATTAACTTCTCTGAAAAAATGAGACAACATGACATTTTGACAACATCACTGGAGGAAGGCATTTATGAATTATTTTTGAAGAACTGAAGGTGCTACCATGTTACCATGTGCTACCAGGTAAATTAACTTCTCTGAAAAAATGAGACAACATGACATTTTGACAACATCACTGGAGGAAGGCATTTATGAATTATTTTTGAAGAACTGAAGGTGCTACCATGTTACCATGTGCTACCAGGTAAATTAACTTCTCTGAAAAAATGAGACAACATGACATTTTGACAACATCACTGGAGGAAGGCATTTATGAATTATTTTTGAAGAACTGAAGGTGCTACCATGTTACCATGTGCTACCAGGTAAATTAACTTCTCTGAAAAAATGAGACAACATGACATTTTGACAACATCACTGGAGGAAGGCATTTATGAATTATTTTTGAAGAACTGAAGGTGCTACCATGTTACCATGTGCTACCAGGTAAATTAACTTCTCTGAAAAAATGAGACAACATGACATTTTGACAACATCACTGGAAATTTGATGCAGCCCAAAAATAAAGTTAGTTTTAAAATTATTTTTATTTTTTTATTCCTATATAAATGACGGCAACAAACAACAACAGCAACTATATCGTTTCTGATGAAAAAGTTATTGATTCATTAGTTGAGGAATTAATTATGACAGAAACTAAAACCCTCAACGAAAGAATTGGTGAAAACATGATTGATTTACACAACTACCTCAAACATGATGGAGGAAGAGGAAGGAAAACCGGTATGGCTTTATTAGTAAATAAAATTTCAAATTTAACGATTATAGATGTTGATATCAATAAATTATACGATGATGAACTTAAAGAAACAGTTAGAAAAGATATTTTATCAAAACTTTCAGATAAAGATGTTATCGTTAAAACCGCTTCGGGAGGTCTTCACATTTATTGCAACACTAATTTCTTCTATTCAACCTCGAACAGAATGATTAAATGTTATTCCTGCAATGATTATGATATTGACATAATGACTTCTATTGATGATTCAAAGCGTTCATTAGTGGTTATGGCTGATTCAAGAGTTCGCAAGAATGCAACAGAACCAATCAATACATACTCATTCATTCGTGGAAGTTATGATTCAACATTAACTAGAACAGTGAATGATATATTAAATGATTTGAATATTAAGGTAAGAGTTGAACAGAAGAACGAAGAAATAAAGACTATCATGAATGAAAACAAAGATGTAAACATTGACGATAAACTTGCTCAGAGCATAGTTGATGGCATGTGTGATTTTGAAGTACATAATGACGGTGGAAACATGAATTTAGAAAAAGAAGTTACATTATTCACACTGTTTCAAGCAATTAATTCGTTACCTAATCATTTAATTAATGAAGCATACGACAACGTTTATAACTTCTGCAGTTTAACAGAAAATGCAAAAAGTAATTTTGAAAAAGCACGTGATAGATATGCATATTTAATGACTTCTCCATTTGTTTTGGTGAAGATTCTAAAACTATATCAAAAGGAATATTATGATGAATATGTTTTACCTTTATTACGTAAGCCAAAAATAACATTTGATATAAAACTTGATGACTCGTTTTTGATAACAGATATTAGACGCAAGGCTGAAAATCATCAGTATAAAAACAGTTCTGAAGTAATTGAGGATTTATCACGTGTAATCCGTTTTGTAGATTATGGAAACAAATACTTCATTCAAAAGGACTATAATATCCACGACAAAATGAATCAAATATCATTCGTTCTTCAATCAAACATGAAAGAGTCACTTAAAATGATTAAATTATTTAAAGAAGAAGGTAAAACAATAACAGCATGGGATGTACTATTAAATCAATTGTCTTCATTAACTGTTAAGGGTGTTTGCTTTAAATCTGATTTCCCCGATGTTTTCTCAACGTTTCAAGGTTATAAATACAACATTCTCGAAAAGCCTGATTACTCAAAAATTGAGATGTTTATGAATTTCATTAAAGAAGCCATTTGTGATAATAATGATGAAGTGTATAAATACCTTCTCGGCTGGATTGCATCAATGATTCAACATCCTGGAATCAAGAATGAAACAGCAATTATTTTGAAAGGACTTCAGGGAACAGGTAAAAACAGATTCACGGACATTATTTCTGAACTTCTCGCTGGTTATTCATGTAAAAACATTACCAAAATAGGTGAGCTAACGGGTAATTTCAACTCAGTAGTTGAGAATAAAATGTTTCTTGTACTTAATGAACTCAAGAATGTTGGTGAAGACAGACTCGCAAACTTCAACGCTTTGAAATCAATTATAACGGATAATGAGATTAGAATTAATGAAAAGAATCAACCCAGAAGAACAGCTCAGAATGTTGCCAATTTCATTTTCGTAACTAACAACGTTTACCCCGTCAAAATTGAAGTTGGAGACAGAAGATATGTAGTTTTAAGAGTTAATGGTAAATTCAAGGGTCAATTTGATTACTTCAAGAATTTGATGAATTCATGCACAAAGGAATTTTATGATAATTTACTGACGTATTTTATCAATTACGACCTTTCATCATTTAATGTACGAATCATACCGATGACTGAAGCCAAACAAGATTTAATTGAATTATCAGCAAATCCTTTAGATGCATGGATAAATACACATTATGATGAATTGTGTGCAGGTATGATGTGTGAAAATGCTTTATTCTGCAAACCATCAGACATGAAAGACAAGAATTTCCAAATGAGTATTAAGGATAAATGTGATAGGAAACATAGAAGAATAGATGGTAAACAAACATGGTGTTATGTTTTGAAAGAAGAAATGAAAGGATTATATAAACAGGTTGAACCAAACGATAATGAGGATTCATTTACTGATGATGAAATACCTGTAAATGAAGCTTTATAAAGTATGATTTGAATTTATTTTTACCTTCCTCCAGTGTTGTTGTCAAAATGTCATGTTGTCACCATTTTTAAAAGAAATTAAATTACCTGGTAGCACCCGGTAACATGGTAGCACCTTCAGTTCTTCAAAAATAAAGTATTATTGAATAACCTGAAACCATTAACGGAAACATAACCGAGCGTCACCCGGTAACATGGTAGCACCTTCAGTTCTTCAAAAATAATTCATAAATGCCTTCCTCCAGTGTTGTTGTCAAAATGTCATGTTGTCACCATTTTTAAAAGAAATTAAATTACCTGGTAGCACCCGGTAACATGGTAGCACCTTCAGTTCTTCAAAAATAAAGTATTATTGAATAACCTGAAACCATTAACGGAAACATAACCGAGCGTCACCCGGTAACATGGTAGCACCTTCAGTTCTTCAAAAATAATTCATAAATGCCTTCCTCCAGTGTTGTTGTCAAAATGTCATGTTGTCACCATTTTTAAAAGAAATTAAATTACCTGGTAGCACCCGGTAACATGGTAGCACCTTCAGTTCTTCAAAAATAAAGTATTATTGAATAACCTGAAACCATTAACGGAAACATAACCGAGCGTCACCCGGTAACATGGTAGCACCTTCAGTTCTTCAAAAATAATTCATAAATGCCTTCCTCCAGTGTTGTTGTCAAAATGTCATGTTGTCACCATTTTTAAAAGAAATTAAATTACCTGGTAGCACCCGGTAACATGGTAGCACCTTCAGTTCTTCAAAAATAAAGTATTATTGAATAACCTGAAACCATTAACGGAAACATAACCGAGCGTCACCCGGTAACATGGTAGCACCTTCAGTTCTTCAAAAATAATTCATAAATGCCTTCCTCCAGTGTTGTTGTCAAAATGTCATGTTGTCACCATTTTTAAAAGAAATTAAATTACCTGGTAGCACCCGGTAACATGGTAGCACCTTCAGTTCTTCAAAAATAAAGTATTATTGAATAACCCGAAACCATTAACGGAAACATAACCGAGCGTCACCCGGTAACATGGTAGCACTGAAATCAAATTTTGTTATCAGTTATTTTATCATCATTTTATTAACTTCATCTTTAGTTAATAATTTGAATGGATTCGCTAATGTTCCACCTTGAGTCCCAACACTTGTCCTGGCTAATTGTGAAGAACCTGGGATAAGTACTCCATGAAATGATTTCATTGGTATCATTAATTTAGAAATAGTTGGCTTAATTAATTTTGTCATTTATGATAAAAATAAAATTACATAATTTAAATTTTTTTCTTTCTCATTTTCTCATCCTGTTTTGGTTTCAACAACTTTTCAAGTTGTTGTCTTGTCAGTAACTTGAATTTTAACTTTGGATCAAATATTGGGTTTCCATCTTTATCTCTTCCAATAACACCATATGGTAGAATCTTCATTTATACTAAAATAAAAATTTAAATTATACCGTTCACTCTTTTGGAGCTCCTAAAGTTCGTTTCACAAACATTGAGCGTTCATTGAACTCTATACCATGTGAATACAGTCATAAATGGTGGCATGTATTCTTTACTTTGTCCTGTTGTTTGTGTATATCCTGAAACGAAATGTGTATGGTTTCCTTCTCCCTGAGTGTCACTCCAGTAACAATTTATAGCAAACTTAACGTCATCTTTAACATCATATCCTTTACCTTTTGTCATTCCTGACCAATCCCAATATCTATGCTTATGCCAACCCGCTTGAGATGTGCTTAAATCTATGTAGTGACTATGTGCAGTTAAATTTTCACCTGTAATCGTTTTACTTCCACCTGTTTCCTTTGAAGAGTTTGCACAATACAAAAACCTGTCGACTATTTGTTCCCATGCACCAACACCAAACATTACTTGAGGACCTCTTGCATCCATAGATGTATAAATAGAACCTACTGGGTTCATTAAATCAAACATATGAGATATTATAGGATTGTCTCTTTTGAACTTAAAATATAGTGCTACTATTTCTGGTTTCTTCTGGTTTGTGTTAGAATATTTTTTATAATATAATCTTATGTTTTCAGGGTAGGTAAAATCTTGACTATAATATTTATCTCTATCATCTGTATAATAATATACTATTCTCGTTTTTTCTATTGCATTATATCTTTTATATCTATAATAATCTAAATATAATGTTAACTTTTGTTCATCTACATGTGGTGTTCTGACGTCATCTCCATAGTCATAATAATATGGTGCTGGAGCTGGGTCAGATAATGTCATATCTGCCATTTCATAAACTCTTAAATATTTCTTTTGTTCGTCTCCATATAAGTTTAAGTAGCAGTTGTTCTCTAATGGAACTTTAACTTGTGTGTCATCATTCTTTTTATAACTTACATATATTTCATTGTTATTTTTCGGAATGAGTTTACACCGTGTACCATTTTTTAAGGACTGTACAAACTGCCATCTAAAATATTTATTTTCTTCATTGACAGTAAAGTCACCAACAATAGTTTCAATATTTTTTGTTGTTCCTATCAAACTTTGGTATATTTCATCCACATATTCCTTATCTGCCTTCTTCATTAACTCACTAGCCACACATTCCTTATCCGCTTTCTTCTCTAACTCATCGTTAACATAAGTTTTATCCGCTTTAAGGTCTAAACATCCTGAAACCCATCCTGTATCAGCTTTAGTTTTAAAAATCTTCGATGCCCATTCATGATACCATTCAACCCTTTCTTTAATTTCATTATCTTTTTCATCCACATATTCCTTATCTGCCTTCTTCATTAACTCACTAGCCACACATTCCTTATCCGCTTTCTTCTCTAACTCATCGTTAACATAAGTTTTATCCGCTTTAAGGTCTAAACATCCTGAAACCCATCCTGTATCAGCTTTAGTTTTAAAAATCTTCGATGCCCATTCATGATACCATTCAACCCTTTCTTTAATTTCATTATCTTTTTCATCCACATATTCCTTATCTGCCTTCTTCATTAACTCACTAGCCACACATTCCTTATCCGCTTTCTTCTCTAACTCATCGTTAACATAAGTTTTATCCGCTTTAAGGTCTAAACATCCTGAAACCCATCCTGTATCAGCTTTAGTTTTAAAAATCTTCGATGCCCATTCATGATACCATTCAACCCTTTCTTTAATTTCATTATCTTTTTCATCCACATATTCCTTATCTGCCTTCTTCATTATGTCATTTAGGAAACCATCTATGAATTCCTCATTTAAATTAAATCTTCCAATCTTCAAAACTTTGGGAAATGCATTTAATGCGTAATATCTTTGTTCTTCTGGTGGAATTGATGTTATATCATCCGTTATACCTTTAATTTTAGAATTCATAAATAAAATTTCTTTTATATTTGATATCACTGCACCACCTTTGCAAACGAATTCGAAACGCTCATTTTTTAATACTATCTCCAAATCTCCATATTTCAACCTTTGTGTTTGTTCTGCCGTCTTTGAATTATATGCATATATGGCGTATGTAATGGTCCGAAGGACCTGGGTGCTTTGCGCCTTAAGTTGTTGTGGTTGTTGTTGTTTAATCATTTATTATGATTTAAAAATAAATATTTAATCCGTTATCTCATCAGCTATTTTTTCTATTTGAAATTGCCATAATATTTCATTCATAAATTCTAAATCACAATCAAATAGGTAGTTATTCTAAATTTAATATTTGATAAATCTTTTGAATGAAGAATAAATGAATTCCCGGATAATTGAAACGGATATGATAAAGAAAATGTGTTTAAGTTGATGGATAAAATGTTTTGTATTGATGGGTAAGAGTTAGGGTCTAATGTTTGATGTGAAAATCTCATTGGGGTATTAACTTTATCACATTTGATTAAAATGAAATTGGAACCAGTGTCAGAATACAAAACATCCCCAACATCTTTTTCAAAATTTAATATCCCCAACAATGAACGAAAATGAGGAGTACAAAATTTAATTTTCAGCGGGAATTTAATAAGGTTATTTATTTCATCAAGTTCAAAAAGTTTATCAGGTTTTGATTTAAAATTTTCTTCATACCATACGATAAATGATTCATTTAAATAACTTAAAATCATGTTAATATCCCATTTCGTTATCACATTATTTATATACATATCATACGTTTTTTCATGGTCATCTTTAATAAATGATATATAATCTGAAGGGTCTAAAAGAATGGGATTAAATTTACCACTCACAGAAACGAGAGTAACATTATAAATTCCGCTAACTGTTAAATTTAATTCACAACTATTATTCGAAATAATATTGATAATTGACATTTTTTATTACGATTAAAAATATGGTAAAGCGTTATTTTCCAGTGATAAATAAAACTAGGATAAGATTATCTCAAGAATTCATAAATTCAACGAATAAGAAATTCATTCATGTTATAAATTTTAGTGTTTTCAGAAAATATGAGTCGATGTCATATTCATCAACGGGTTATATTTCACTTCATTCAAATTTAGTTCAATCAAACCCATATAATGACCATTTCATAAGATTTTCAGATGGAATTAAAAATGCAATTGATAGATTAAAATATGAACAGATTGACAATATCGAATTTTTGGAATTTTGGTTTAAATATCCCGATGGAAAAAAGATTGAAGTTAAAGATAAAGCTGATACTATAACAAAAACAATTACAATGACTGATCCAGATAGTGGGGAACAAAAAGAAATAAAACAAACGATAGAAACTGGTGAAAGGTCAATTATTATTGATTATGATTCAAAGGATTATTATTCGTTAATGTTAATGCTTGAATATTAAATAGCCTTAACAAAGAATTTTTCAAGTGATATTTTATATTCATCAACTATTTTATTATAAATATCATTATATGTTAAATGAAGTTCAGTTGTTGTCCATTCTTTGATATCTTAATTGTGCTAATATCCTTTATAGGATTTATTTTTGCAACTATTCCGCAGCATGAAACCTCATCATCTATGAAAAATTGAATCTTAACGTCTGAATCTTGAACATCACAAAGAATGGCGATAATGTGAATTAATGATTCATAAGGTAAAATAATTAAACCGGATTGGTCAATTAAATTTATTATTGAATCATAATTATTAATTATTATATCACGGTAAATTTTCATTAATTCAAAATTAATGTCTATTTTATATGGGTTCTCGATGTTTGATGAAAGAGGTGCTGGGTATGTTGGATAAGTGGGAATTTCAACGGGTTCTTTACCGGGTTCAGATAAAATGATTGGGTCTCCATTCTCATGGTTTTCTTCATTCTCCTCATTCTTCGGTAAGTCACGAGTTAATAAATTTGGTTGAGTTGCTGACCTTGTTAATTCAGGGCTAACATTAACTTTAACATTTTGAATAATTCGTGATTTATCATCATTTACGTTATAACCAACCGTAATCTCTGCTTTTGCGTTAGTGTTCTTTTGACTAGTGAAACGTCTTCTCATTTATAATCGAATAAAAAAAATATATTTAAACTTTTATTTTGCTGGAACTTTTGAATCTATTATTCCCTGTATTTGTTCATGAAGTTGATTTTTAGCTGTTTCATCGAAATTAATAGACCGAATATATTCATTAATTGCATTCTTATAATCAACTGATTTCTCAAATTTTCTTTTATCTGATTCCTTAACTAAATCATAAGTTAAACCTCGTTGCTGATATAATGGTTTCTTAATTAAATCTTTGAATGCTTGAGATAAAGCACCTGATGCAATTCTTGCTACTATAATTGGTTGGAATTGCTGTTTAAGTTCATCTTTAACATTTGCGAAAACTGGATCAAATAAAGCAACTTTAAAGAATTTCTTAGCTGAAATTTCAGGTCTAATATTTGCATATTGACCATCAAACTGGTTAGAATATCGTGGTAATCCATCCGGTCCCTCTTCAATAGCATTTAATTCTTCATTGAAATAAGAATATGGATTATGACGGTATGAATTAATTGGACCATTTTCACCTTCTCCAATGTATTGTTTAACAGCTTTTCCATTTTCATCAAATTGCATAGGATAATGTTCATTATATGCTTTACGTTTAGGATAATCAGATACAGTTAATTTATAACCATTTATGACTTTAATATTACCTTGACCATCAGTAACGAAAACTTCATTTATACCATCAGGTTTTCCATTTGGACCCGTAATGTCTGCTTCGTGTGCTTCCCAATTTGAACCATGACGTTTGGCATATGCTTGAGCTTCTGGTAATGTTAAAACATTTCTCATTTGTTTAACATCTTTTTGAAGACCAGCAACAATATGAACTAATTCTTTCATTCCATCAGGAACTTTCATAGTTCTATTATATGCACCCCTTTTGTTTGTCCCTTGTTTTAATGGAACCCGTAAAAGATTTGCTATTTCTGTCATGTTTAATTATAAATAAAAAATAAAAATTAATTATAAAAAGTTAATCAAATTTAACACCCCCTTTATTTAAATCAACTATTATTTTCCCATGTTCACCTAATTGCTGATATTGTGTGTAAAGTTCATTAATGCTCATTGGTAAATTCACTTGATAAAGCATAACGTTCAACTGTTGACGAATAAACCCGCTGAAAATGAAAAGTGTTGATAGATTTGATTTAATGTTTGTGCTTAATGCTTTGAAATATTGAACAGCCATAAAGAATGAACACTGAATGTGTCGACATTGAGTTAATAACTGATTAAAATATGATTTCTCATTTGTTATTAGTTTTGATTTCACTGCATCATCTAGAAAAATGAGTGAATGCAAAAATTCTCTATCAAAATTTGAAATAGAAAGTGTTTCAAATAATTCATTCCGTTGTTTATCAATAATTTTATCCTCTAATCCTTGCTTCTTGATTGTATTATATAATCTTTATACATTAAAAAGTTTTTTAAATAATCTTCTGCTTCTTCTTGTGATAAATAAATAATTGGAATTTTGATTAAATGCTTTAAAGATTCAAATGTATCATCTGAAGGTGAACCTGAACGGTTGATATAAATTAACACATGTGAATAGGGGGAAGTGTTAGCAATAATGATAATTTGTTTTAATATCGTTAATGTTTTACCTTTATTCTGTTTACCAATTGCTGCAGTGATTGAATTTAAGTAACATTCAGAATATGGAATTTTCATTAATTTTTCCTTAGATAGAGCATTTCTATTATCACTCAATGCTTCATTAATCATATCATCTACGTATGTATTATATACTCCTGCTAATTCTTCATAAGGAGTGTATGAATTTAAATCCATTTAATCAAAAATAAATTTATAATTTTAAACATTTCTATTCATCAATATTTCATCATATGAACTTCTATACTGTGGTGGTGTACCTGTTGGATGATATTTCAAACCTTCGTCCGGTGTCCATGTCCAATATGTAGTCCTAGTAAACCAAACCTGAGGAGGATTTGTCACCTTTGAACAGTAAGTGTCATTTTCACCCTGAATGATTGGATAAGCTTTCACTTGTACTGTAACTTGTGAGTTGAAAGTTTCTAATCCATCAAAGAATATACCCGCTCCATCACGTTGAACTGGAATAGTGCATAAGAATGAAGTTTGGTCTTTCCATGTTCTAGCTAATGGCGTGCCATCATCTGCATTCAGTGGTCTAGTTAATGAGTCCTCGTATTCTTCTGTGCATTCATTCACTCCATCTAAATCAGAAGCTTGAAGCATACGTGTAAAGAATATGTCACCCACTGTGGTCATCGCTTGATCGGGGAAGTTTCTGGAATCTACAGTGACCTGAAGACCTCGAAGCATTGGATTTTCTAAAACTGTTCTTTGCATTGCATTCTTCGGAAATGTTAACACAACATCTGTAACATTATGAAGAGCGTATGAGAAATCTGAGCTAATACCTTCAGGAGTGATGCAACCTCCATTTAGTGAACGAACGTCAATATGTTGAGCTGGAATCATGAATGGATCTTCCTTACTGAATAAACGTGGTATTGCTTTAACTGATTCTTCAATTAAACCGTATCCTGGTGTAATGCATTTATCCTCTAAAACTTCCATCTTTGTGCATGAAATAATAACGTCATCAACTGTTGCCTCAGCAGTTGTAGCGGCTAAGCTTGTAATTAATTTGGCAGGAAGTCCGATTTGTTGGAATTTGCGATCATATTTATAAACATGATTCATAATCTTTTCATAATTTTCATCAGTTATCTTTTCATAAACGTAATTTTGTAAATCAGCAACTCTTAACGGGTCAACCTGACAAAATACTAGAGTATCCCTGAAAACATAATATTTAAGAATGATATCACCAAATGATTTAGGATAATCATCGAACGCCTGAAATGCTAACAAATCATTTACCGGAATAATCATATCAAAAGTGATATCAACTTCTTCATTTGCTTTCTTGAAAACTTCTGAAGGGTCAATATATTTACCACATACTGAGTTATCATATTTTTGAACATTATTATATAACGAATGAACAAACTTTTTAACTTTCCTTTCTGATTTTGGTTTATATGTTGCAAATGCGAAAGATTCACGGGCGCAATCCATCTGAAGATAACCGGCATCACCTCTTTCGGTTTCTACTTCTAATTGTTTAAAGCTTTGATTTGATGATTTGTAACCAACGAATAAACGCATGCATTTAAAAGCGGCATCACATGTGAAAGCTTTATTTGAAACTAGAGTTGCTTTAACTTTGCGTTTAATATATGTGTCACCTAATTGGTTCACATCATGAGCCGGATTTGTAATTCTTAAATGAGTTTGTTTATCATCAAAATATGGAGCATCAGAGTCATAGCATGAACTTTCAAGTTCTCTATAATATCTTCTACCATCATTCTTTGCGAATATTTCATTTATCTTTTCGAATGAATGAAACACATTTCCATTAATTGGTTTAGTGTTTGGCACTAAATAGTTAGTCGTCATTTATTAATAAATAAAAATTCAAAATTAAAAGATGAAAATGAATTTTTAATTTTAATGAAATAATTAATTATGGCTGCAGGTATATTTAAGAAACTGTGGGATAAAGTAAAACGAGGAGCGAGTAAAGTTTGGGAAACAATGAAGAAGGGAGCAAATTGGATATTTAAGAATAAAGAAGCAATTAGTGACGTAGCTGAATCAATAACACCAAAAGCTGCCCCAATAAGAGAAATTTTAAATAAAGGAGAAAAAGTTTATCAAAGACTACAACCGATACTAAGATAAAAATAATATTTATTTATTTTTCCACTATTTACCTCCTATTTTATTAAGTATTCCTTCAGCTATTCCACCAATTGCGTTACCTGCTTGTGCTCCCATCGCTGGATTACCTGCTTTTGTACCTAATACCCCACCTATGATAGTTCCTGCCGTTTTCGCTACTGGTGCCAAAAAGTTTGCAACAGGTTTAATAACCTTTTTATAAACCCAACCCACAGCTTTCTTAATTCCATCCCATAATTTTTTAAAGAATCCTGCCGCCATTTCTGATTTAATATTAATTAAAAAATATATTTTATCACTTATATTCTAATTTTTATTTAATGATAAATGAAACCGATTTTAAAAATAAATGAAACAGAGGAGGATGAAATAAATGAAAGTGAAAATGTTCAACAAAAAATAAACGTTGTCAAACCAATTACTGAAACAAAAATTTTTTCATCTGTCGAAGAATTTAATGACTATTATGCTAATAATAAAAAATTATTTGAAGAATTGACAACGTGTAAATTGAATAAAATGTTTAAAGTTGATGGATTCAAAATTTCAAAAATAAAGGGGGTGGTTAGTTTGAAATCTATTCCTCAATCAAGAATCACCTCATTAATGAAAATAGATGATTTTACAAAAAGAATAGAAGAGATTGAAGAAAGAATGAATCAAATAATTGATTTCATAAATTCAAATAATCATTAGTTTTTAAAGTTTCTTTTACTCGTTTATGAGGTCTTTGATTATGACTCCATTGATTCCATTCATGATTTAAACACTTGTTTTAATTAATTGTGGAATATCTGACATCATCTATATATATATAGCTTCTTTTATAAAAGATAAAATATATTTTTTATGTATGGGTTGAGTGTAAATGTCTTACAATTTTGAACATTTTTAAATCTTGATTTATTCTAAAACGTAAGAATAAAAACCGTAAGAATCATACATTTTTTACTTCATATGTCAAAAAAATGATACAAAATCGTTCAATATTGTATGAATTCTTACGTTTACAAAAAAAGTCACACAACCCGCTCTCATATACTACTTTGTATTTTATGAAAGAGATAAGTTTTATAACTGCACATCGTAATTATGCACATTTGGCATTCTATACATCCATTTGAATTGAAATCATGGATGATCGTGAAAAATATTATTGAGAAATATATTTTTGTTATTCGAGTCTAATACAAATATATTTATTTTTTTAATAAACTAACAAATAACATCAAATCTAACTCTAATTTCTCTTAATACAAAATATGAAAAAATAAAAATGCGATAATTATATTTTTTCTTCAATTGTTTCAAAATATGAACTATATGTTCTTATAATACTTCTGAATTGCGCTTTTTTTTAAACTTGATTTTCATCATTAAAAAGATCAATAATAGAGTCGACAAGATCATACAGATTATCATTTTCAAGAAGTTCATTAAGCAAATCCATACCGCCTTCCTCTTGAAAATGCTGTTTTGAATCTTTGAGAATTTCATCATCGTCACAAGCATTGAAAAATCTATAAAACAATCTCAGAGCAATTGAACAATGCTCCTCATCATCAGTATCCAAGAATTGCATCAAGTGAGGTAGAACTTGGAGATAATTCGGTCTTCCAATATTGGCAACAATAGATTCCATAGCAGGAAGTGCTATATTCTTCTGTGATGTTGATCCATTTTGGAAAATATCAGAAAAAGTATCCATTATTCCTTCATTTACCATTACTTGTGCAGAATCAGCATTCAATACGGTAGAATACCTAATAAACTCGAAGATTTCGTTCAAAATGTTCGGATTTGAATGATGTAATAATGATGAAATGAAATCTGTTGGGAGTTGGAAAGTTCCTTGGGTCTGGTATATCATTAAATTCATTGCTCGAAGCATTTGCCTTGACGAATTAATATCGTTAATTGAAAATATTTTGCTAATCAGGTCGAAGGTGAACAAAGAATGGGAAAATACATCAGATGCATGGCCATTATTGCAAACACAATAAAGTATGTATGTTAGGTATCTCATTTGCATCATTGATATTTCTTGATTCGAACTGATGCATTCTAAAGCAAAATTGAGCAAAATTGGATAGCGTTCTGTATCAAGATAAGACGCGCATGATATCAGCCATAAAAGATTATCTAATGAATCTTGCTTCATAGAATAGCTTTGTAAGAGAGTTTCAATGCTGCAATCCGAAAACAAAAAATCTCTGGCATCTTGGGACAAAGTCACAATGATACCTAATAGTTTAAATGCATAATCATGTCTTTGATCACAATTATCATATAAATACTTAAAAAACTCTATATCGTTGAATAAATTGAGTTTTTCGGGTGAAATCTTCTTGAAACAAACAAATAATATATCAGAAATGATCTCTTTATAACTGATATTGATTGATGTAAGTAAAATATGCTTCAACAATTCTAAATTTTGATTTTCTTCGAAAAGTGAACAGTTTAAGATACGATTACTGTTAATTGCATCGCGTAAGTTTAGTAATTGTGGTAGAATTTCAGTTTCGGATGTGTTAAATTGATCGATCAAGTCTTGAATAATGAATTCATCTGTTAATTTTTGAAGACTTTCATTGCTTTCATAATCTGCAAATAAGTTTGTTGATCGTGATGTCAGAATCTCATCTTTATAGATATCCATTCATCGATATCAGAACAAAATGAATTTTTGATCATGGTTCAGATTCAACATTCAATAATAACTGCTGCTAACTTATGTAATGGATACGTAATTTATACAATGATGTAATTTACCCAAAATTATTGAGGCAAAACCATAAATCTCGTATTCTTTTTAAGAAATTTAATATCTCAGTTGTTAATGCATATATTACCCTTCGATCAAGAAATGTTGCTCGAATAACTTTGTTTAAAATATTTCCGTGTATCGTATAGAATTTTTCTCAATTTTTCAATAGGAACGGGCATAAATATAATTGACAACTTCGAGATTTTTATTCAAAGAGAGCTGTAAAAACCCTAATTCCCATAGAATGACATAAGAAATACCTTTGCGGATTTCATATGTTGGGCGTAGGGCTTTTAAAGCTTTTTCCGAAACGATGATTAAATTTATTACATCCAGAACACGATATAAACGATGAAATCAATTTTCTTCCTTCACGGCTTATTGCTCTACAATATTCATTAACCTCATTAATTGAATTAGGAGAAAAAAATTTATACAAGTCTGACCATGAGTCTTCTCAAAATTGGGATCAAAATTGAACGGGTTCTCACAATTTGAAATCTTTTAAATCAATAATATGGTGAAACTTCCTAAAATCAGCAACCCCTATGTCTGTGGTTTTATCCTTATGATGGGCGGCATCAATATGGGTTTGGGCTTAGTATATTCTTCCTTTACTCTTACTCCAATTACAGATAGATTTGGCTTAACAAAAACAGAGTCCACAATGTTTAATGTGGTTGGATATTTGTGCGCAATGATTGGCTCTATATTCATTACACCATTTGTAAATCGTTTTGGCAAGAGATGGACTGGCTTTTGCGTGGCCATCTACGGAATTATAGTATGGATTGTACTTGGTTTATCACAAAATAAGCCAATGGTATTCGTTTTTAGAGGTCTAACGGGTATGACTATCGGTTTGTACTCAACAATCACCCCATCTTTCATTGCAGAAGTTGCCCCAGCTGGCAAAAAGAATTTATTCGGATTTATGAACCAAATTGGCTTTGCAATTGGCTTCCTCACCGTAACTATCTTAGGCGCTTTAATTAGCTGGAGATATACCTCAATAATTTGCTGCTTCCCATCAGTGATCATAGCTTGCGGAATTTTGTTCATACCCGAGCAAGAAAACAAAGCAATTAAAGTATCTATTGGTCAAGTTTGCAAATATAAGAAGGAATTATTAATTGCCTTCTTATGCATGTTCTTTTTACAGTTTTCAGGTATTAATGCTGTTATGTCTAACATGCAGATCATCATTACTAATGCCAAAATTAACATATCCACAAGTGTTGTTGGCATTTTAACAAATATTGTCCAATTAATCGCTACTTGCATTTCCGCAGTTGTTGTTGATAAACTTGGTACAATAGCATGCTGGATTACATCAGCTTCGGGTCAGTTAATCGCTTTCCTCTTACTTTGTTTGCATCAAAAGTGCGCTTTACCATCTTGGGTCTTCATGATTGGACTTTTCTTAGAACAATTATCATACGGTATTGGAACAGGACCAATTCCATTCGCTACAGCTTCAAATATCTTCAGAGTTGAACTTCGTGCTACAGCCATGTCAATTTCTGGTGCAGAAAACTGGGGATTGGGAACTCTGGTCGTCTTAATTTGGCCTTATCTTGAATCTGGATTGACTTTGGGTTATGCATTCCTTTTCTTCCTCGGAATTCAGATTCTTTCAATTATTTTTGGTTCAATTGTTTTCAGAAAGTCAACAGAAGCCAAAGACACAGCTGCCACAGAGGAAGAGAGCAATTCTTATGACGAAGAAACAGAGAATATGAAGAGAAAATTATCATATGCTGGAGTTATACCAGAACTTTAAGTTCTCCTTTGTCTTTTTATGATTATAGAGATAAAAACACCTTTTCTTTAAATAACATTCATTTTTAAATTCCAAAATTTTTGTTTCATCAATGATATTCTATCAAATTCTAGGAAAACAAGCACAACATTTAACACACACATTACAATTTTATATACCATTGTATTTGAACTTAATTGCGCTCATGAACAATATCACGTGATATTTTGTTATTGAAATGATTTTTTTCTTCAATTTCTACATGCTATTAAGATCTACATCTATTTTTCCAAGCATTATTCTCTAAAATACATGCATACTTTGTTATTTTCACAAGCGAAATTAGCATTTAATACTTGTAATCGAATCTCCGTTTATGAGGTTTACATATTCTTGAATTGCAACTTAATGACTTCAGGATTCTTGCATTAAATATAGATAGAAATTTCATAATGGAAATTTCTTAGCAATTCAAGAAAATATATGATTAACAAGTAAAGAAACTAGAATGATAAATATTTCATATGATGAACATAATACAAACTCTAATGTTTGCATGAATTTATTGAGTAAATCTATTTCTAAAAAAAGCTATTATACCGCCACAAGGGTATTATAAGGTACATAGTCCAAACATCCCAACGAACTTGTAAATGCTCTGGTAATATGGAAAACATCTGATGAAAAATAAAATCTCAGTTTATCCATTCAAAAACTTCGAATTGAGATATGAAAAAATCCACTCATTAAAATTATTTAGAGTTCATGTTGATGAATTTTTTGTAAATTTTCTATCGTAACGGAATAAAATGAAAGAAATTTTTTTTTGAGCCTTTCAAAGAATATGAAAATCGCAAATATTATTATATGTCCATGTGTTTTCATCTATTTAGCCATCATTAATGATTAGATAAAGCTTCTTTTTTTTCCCTTCTCAAAAAGTGCTTCAAAATGTCTACTAAGCTTGGATACTTATGCGAACGTTATAATTATCGATATTGCAGGCTCGCTCATATCATAGAAAATTCAGGCTGTCTGTACGAAACAATTGGACAGGGACCGTCAATTTTAAGCGTAATTGCATTGATCCTCGGTTTAATCGTTTGCTTCTTCTTCGTATTATTCAACAGTTCATTTAAAGAATGGCCTACTAAATGGGAAAATCAACGACCAACTCGCGGTGCGATTATGTGGAAAGCTCATTTTTTCATTCTCGGCATTTACGCATTCTTCTGGGGCTTAAGTGAATCAGTTGCTCCAAACGATGGCAGTGGACTTCGTGCCCTTCTTGCATTAAGAATGGTATCCTTAGTTGCAGGCGAAACAATGCTATTTTGCATCGCCCTTCTAGATACACAACTTATTCCAGCAACCACTACAACAACAATCGCTACAATTGTCATTTCATCCCTTATTGGATTATTATCCTTAATCAACCTTTCCAAGAACATTGCAGAATCATTAATTGCAGTATTTGGTCTCGGCTTACCAGTTGGCTTCATATACGCTCACTTCTTAATGATGGTTTGCGTTTGCTGCTTTAGAAAACTTTGGAAGGGTCTCTTCTGGGTTTTCTTGATGGCCCTTACAAACTCAGCTCCATTGTTCATTGAAATGACATTGAACGAACCACTCTGCAGAGTTTCTGTCGGTTGGTTCCCAGCATCTTGCTTCGGTATTCTTATTTTCGGTTTCTACCGTCTTGCTGCTACAGTTTTCTACCCAATTCTCAAGAAGCACGAGGCCAAGGATGGTCTTGGAAATAACAGAATTCAGAAAGGCCAAGCATACGATGATGAGAACATCCCAGCTCTCATCGATGGCGATGACTATGAATACAGCTACACATATACAGATGTTGATGATGATCAAAGATTGGACATGTAAGACGTTTTTTTTTATTATTTCGAAAACTCTAATACGATTTTTAAAATATGCTTTATACATTTGCTTTCATATTTTAAGATTCGATCTAAATTTAAAATATCACATTCGACTTCATGTTCCAAAATCAGTTATGAAGTGAGAAACCAATTAGTTTTGTTCTTTGTAGTAAAATTTCAAAAGTATTTAATAAGTCATCTCTACTTAGAGAATTTGATTCGAAAAAGAAGTAGAATTTACCAGCAGAACATCTCCAAACATTGTTTTGCATCGATATATCATTGAAATCTTCGACGAATTATGGAATATATGACGAGCCAAAAAAATCCTGAGAAAAATCAAGACTTCAAACTTTTTTATCGTCGTCGGAGTAATGGAAAACGAAGAAGAACTTGGGGCGAAATTTGTTGCCACCTATTATAGATTGATATATAGATGTCCTTCGGCTATACCCAAACTTTACGATACTCATGCAATTTTGAGGAGAGATCCACCAAAAACTAATTTTCAAATTTGCTTATTACAACATGAATTAATTCCTTTTAAACCAAATGAAAGCATTGTTAAAATTTTTAGATATGTAACATATTCTGCGGGCGAAAGCCTTGTTGTTTCAGTATATGGTTCAATTTTCAATAATTTAGGTCCAAAAATGTTTTTCCAGCAGTTCATGCTCAAGAAAAATGGACTTGTTTGGCTTATTCATAGCGATATTTTCTATATTTTTACATCCCAAACAAATGAAGTTTTATATGGAATATTTGAACAGCCTCAGCCACCTGCTTTTACCCCAATTCAGCAACCAGCCCAATCACAGCAAATCGTTCCCCAATTCAAAAGAATCTCTCAAAGCGCAAAAAGATACGATAATTTCGATCCAGAAAAAACCATTACTATTATTAATTTACCTAATACATATAATGGAAATGACGTTGTCGCTGCCTTTAGATGCTATGGCAACGTAACAAGCAAATATTTTACTCATAATACAGTTTATATTGAATTTGAAAACGAAGAAGAAGCAGATGCAGCATGTAATTCCAGATTACCACTTAATATGCCTAATAACAGCCATATTAAAGTCGAAAAAGGAATTGCCCAGAAAGAGTCGAGAGGTTCTTTCCCAGTACGTAAATAACATTTTCCTTCCTTCTTCTTATTACAATTTTCCTTTTTTTTATCGATTTTTTTAATAATTTTTTATTTTATGAGAAAACATGAGAAAGTACATATCAGATCCGTCTGAGTGCAGTTGAGTTAGCCTTATGTGACTCAGATTATACTGAATTTTCTTGAAATAATTAATATGCAATTTTAAATTTTGAAATCATACGAGTTCCATTGAAAACACATTGGCCCTATTTATTAATATATACTCTGCATGAAGATTTTGCCATTTTTTAAGATTGTAGCAGATGAATCCAAACGCACTTGGTGTGCCTCATGCGTCAACTTTAAATATAAAGTTCATATACTATATTGCTACAATACTTCCATTCATTTCGGTGACAGCTTGTTGGATTGTTTATTATTCTTTCAAACATTGGGATATTAATTATCTTCCTACAATATCATTATCAGTCTCAAATTTCCCTGAATCAAGAATATTTGCAGTTACAATGGGAATCGAGTGCATTTTATTGATTATTGTCTTAACATGTCGACTATTTTCAATTATTCTTGCCATTCATCAAAACATTGGAAATTTACAGCTGATTCACAAATTACTCTTATTCGTTACATTTAGTTTTGGTTTTTGGCCAATAATTTGTTTATTTGTGTTTTCTTGCGTTTCAATTCGCGAAAATTACAGTATTCACAATGCTGCTTTCAGAATATTTTTCATATTTAACTCCATACATTATATTATCTACGATTTGAAGCCTCAATATTTTTGCATCAAAAATTCTCTTTTATCAAAGTTATGTACATGGGCAATAATCATATTTATAATCGGTTTTGTATTTATGAACAGTGTTAGACAAGGCCCATCTCAAAGTATTTCTTCAATTTGCCAATATTTTGCTTTTGCTTTCAGTTTCATCAAAATTGCATTGATAGCAAGAGACTCACCAAAACAGTTGCTTAATTTATCGCCTACAACTATTCATAATGCTAGAAATCATCAATAATAATTTTTTATTTAATTATATTTGTTTGTATCTAATAAATATTATATTATACTATATTATTCATACATGTAGTCTGTTTTTCTACCCCAAAATGATCTCTTTGTCCATACTCATCTTCATTCTGATTGAAATGTTGTTATTTTGAAATGATTGCACTCCGAAAAACTCATTATTAGTTTAATGTTCATTAGAATTTGTACCAGTTTAAATAAACATGAATTTGCGGGGGGAAACATGTAAAGTTCAGATTTTTTAAGGGAGAATTCTCTTATTTTTACTATGTTATCAAGAACACGACCATGGTGTTAAATACAGTGATGATTGGAGTAAACTTCTCTTTGTTACTAGCGAATTATCTGGTGATTATGTATTCCCAAAATTATGCACCACTATTCCATCGCTATCCAGTGATGAAATTATTACGTCTAGTATGTTTTATGGTTGCAAGGATGCCATTACATCCATTTCATTTGAAAAAGGAAGTTTATTAAAAAGTATATCCAAGTATTGTTTTGCACAATCTGCTTTAGAATCTGTTGATATGAGTTCTTGCTCAGAACTCACATTTCTAAATGCAGCTGTTTTCTATCAGTGCGCCAAGTTATCATCCATCAAACTTCCTCCAAATTTAATTCGAATAGGAACTGCTTGTTTCCAAGACACAACAAATTTAATTGAAATAGAGTTACCAGACAGCGTAACAACCCTTGATGGCTCATCCAAACTAGGAAGGACATTTGGAAATAGCGCGCTTACACGGATAACCATTAGTCGTAATTCAAATCTAACTACAATAGAAAGTGATGTTTTCGCAAATTCTAATCTTGATTTCTTTTTCATCCCTTCGTTATGCACTAAACTTGATCCATCGAGTTTAGCAGGTTGCCCTTTGAATGAAATAGCTATTGATGAGAGAAATCAAGCATATAAAACAGACGGAAAGATCATTTATTCTGGAGCTGAAAATAATACTTTGTTTTTTGTTTCATCAACGAAAACAGGCTCTTTTACTATCCCATCTTTTGTTACTCGTATTAGTTCTTCTGCAGCTCGAGGTGCTAGTCTTAGCGAAATAATTATGCATGATGACATTACTAATGTATATTCATGGTGCTTTTCAGGTAATCCAATAATAACATTTTCTTTTCCAAAACAAATTACTTTAGTCGCAAGTTCAATGTTTAGAGGTTGTCGTTATCTAACAACGGTATATTTTACAAAAAATATAACAGTCATTCAAGATTCTGCTTTTTATGATTGTTTCGAATTGAAAAATATCGAATTGCCGCCAAATTTAACAGAAATTGGAAACTCAGCATTTTATAAATGCAGATCATTGACACATATTTCGCTTACAGAAAGTCTTCAGACACTTGGTGATGGAGTTTTTAACTTGATAACTAACATTGAAATTGACTCTCAAAATCCAAACTTTTTCATTGATGAGTTCGTTATGTATAGGGATAATAATCAGACAGTATTTACTTATCTTGGTTCTAACACTAATTATGATGTTATTATTAGGTCTGATTGTACTGCAATTGCATCAAATACATTTTTGTCAAAAAAGTTGAAAAATGTTTACTTTGAGAACAATGAAAATATGGAAATAAGAGCTAATGCTTTCGATTACTCCACAATTGTTTCAATTGAAATGCCTCCTGGATTAAGCTTGATAGGAGATAGCGCATTCTCTAATTGCCAAAATCTCGTGAATGTTACTTTTCAAGGTAATAAGTTAACGACAATTCCAGATTACTGTTTTTATAATTCTAAAAATCTTAAATACATAACTCTTCCAAAATCAATCGAGAAGATTGGAAATTACGCTTTCCAAGATTGCACAAATCTTGGAGATATTGGATTATCTTCCTTGAGTTCTTTGAATTCCATAGGGATTTCAGCATTTATGTCTAGTGGTCTTACCACTGCAAATCTTCCAAATTCATTGAATTATGTTGGCACAAGTGCATTTAATAATAGCAAAATTCAGGATCTGAGTATAAGTTGCAACATTTCTCAAATGATGTGTCAGTATTGTACTTCTCTCACAACTTTAGATTTGAGAGAAGGCGTCTTTCAAATAAGTCTTTTTGCTTTCAATGGGTGCAAATCATTAGAAGGTTTTACTATTCCAAAAACTCTTCTAACAATTGGAAGTTTTTCATTCCAGAATTGCGAACAACTGAGTGAAGTCAATATGGTAACTAATTGCAACCTTAAGACCGTTGAAGGCGGTTGCTTCACAGGATGCTTCAATCTTAAAGAAATTAAACTTTCACCAGCAGAAGCAAACTTTTCATTTTATAATGGAGCATTAATGAACTACATACAAACAAAGCTCATTGTATTTATTCCATATAGTGAAATCAAAAATTTCATGGTTCCATCTGAAATGGAAGTCATTGGAAGCTATGCGTTCATGGGAAGCCCCCAACTTATGCGCGTTTTCTTCAGTGGAAGCAAGATAAAACGAATTGATTATCAAGCTTTTAAAAATTGCCCTAATCTTAATTTCGTATTCTTCGCTTCATCTAAAATCGATGTAGCATTTGGATCAGAGGTTTTCTCTGGCTGCTATAATCTTGTGAAATGTGGTGGATTTTCCGCACCATCATCAGTACGGAATACTCTCATTGCTCAGGGAATTCCGAAAATCGCTTTTAATAATGAATGCGATATATCAGTAACATGCAAAATCCAACCTCAATTTAAGATATCAACCATGTATTTATTCCCATTTATTCAAATGTTAATATAATTTTATTAGAAAATAAAAAATATGATTTTTATTTTAATTTTAAACCACATATATGTCTTCGTTATTATTAATAGAAAATTCTCATGGTAGACATCAAAGAAGAAACATTTTTATTTAATTTGAAAATTGATTTTGATTAATGATAATTTTTTACTGATAATTTAATTCGGTATTACACGGCTTTCAATTATGTTTTAAGATCTTAGACTACTACATCCAACCGTAAGAAAGAAGACATCTCTAGAAATTAACGTGGTTTCTCTTAAATTGTTCTATTACTAGATAATCTCTAACATTTCTACCTGCAACTAAATTTGCCGTCTGTCTGTTATTATTTCTTGCAGTTTTATCGGCTCCTGCAGAGATAAGATATTTAAAAACTCGAAGATGATCTCCCATTGATGCATGTATGAGTGGAGTATCTCCATCTCTATCCTTTGCATTT
This sequence comes from Trichomonas vaginalis G3, assembly GCF_026262505.1. NCBI lineage: Eukaryota > Parabasalia > Trichomonadida > Trichomonadidae > Trichomonas > Trichomonas vaginalis. Next base: position 12,454,484 of record NC_067207.1, read on the forward strand.
TTATTAGCTCCTGCTGAGACAAGACATTTAACAACTTCAAGATGGCCATTTATTGATGCAACAATGAGTGGAGTATATCCAAATTGATTCTTTATTTCTTTATTAGCTCCAACTGAGATAAGGTATTTAACAACTTCAGCATGACCATTTTCTGATGCAATATAGAGTGGAGTTTCTCCCTTATCCTCTTTTGCTTCAATATTAGCTCCAATCGAGATAAGATATTTAGCTACTTCAAGATGACCTTTCCACGATGCATAAAGGAGTGGAGTATAACCCCATATACCCTCTGCTTCTTTGTCACAACCACATTCAATTAGAGATTTAACAAGTCTCAGATTTCCTTTTTCTGATGCATGATGAAGTACATTGCCCCAATCAAATATTTTTTCATGAAGTCCTTCTTCAATTGCTTTGAGCATCATTTTTTGATTCCCTTTTTCTGAAATTTCATCAAAAAATTTGTAGATTTCATAAGTAAAATAGGAATTTTTAAGTTTAGAAATTTTATCAAGAAATTCGATTGGAAATTCGTTTTCTTGGTTTTCTTGTATTGGAGATTTAATAGATTGCATTTCTTGCTCGGTGTTTTCTTTAACTATTTCTTTTGGAACTTGATTGAAATCTGATTGAGGCTTTTCGCTTTTGTTTGTTGAATTGGAGATATCATTTTGTACATGATCCAAAATGTCAATAATGCTATCTAATATCTGAAGTTTCATGTATTTTTTAATAGATTTCAGTATTGAAATTGCATCTTGTAGGTTATTGATTGAAATATTTGCTTTTCTAGTGCATATATATAATGTGTTTGCATCAACTTGGGAACATGATTGATCAAGAAGAGTATTGAAGTCTTCTGGTGTGTTTTGATGTCTCCGATCTTGAATATATCAAAGAGAGTGTTATCATCAATATAATCCTTGATATGAGCACCAATGTATTCGAAATTCTGAACAATTTCACGACTCATATTTTTTTCCCGCTTTTTTTTTTCTATCGACATCTATTGAAACTTTAGCGAAGTACAGCTTTCATGTAAATAATACAGAAAATAGAACCTTCAATAACCGTAATTTTCATATCCTAAAGGTAACTAAACTCCTTTCGCCGATCCGATTTGCCCCATATTTAAAATATAGCTTGCATATGTAGAAGAAAAGCTAATTTTGAAGTACGCCCCAAATCCACCAACAGGATTTCGAGCTACTAAAAAGGTACTTTTAAATGTGATTTTTTTTATAAAAAATTAAATTTATTTTAAGATCAGACTAAAAACTAATTTTATGGAAAATCTATATCGACAAATTTATTACTTATTGGGTATATAGATTTTTTGATTATGGCGATTATGTCTGATATGCTTCCAATAAGCCAAAACACATTTCATACTGATTTCTATAAAAGGTATCTTTATTATAGATGTGTAAGCTATATCTGTTTGTTTTTTTATTATAACAAATTCAAAATTCTCTTATAAGGATTAGATGAAATCTGTATTACTAAATCATTAGCTAAATGAAGGTTCAAATAGAAAGTAAATATCAATTTATATGATACTGAAACCAAATAGTTCTTTTAATAAAAGATAACACGCTGAAAATTATTGAGTATTTGCAAATCTCAAAAATCTATTGGTGAATTTGGCTCAACTTTTAAAATTATAACATCCATATCAAATCATAAAAGCAGACAAAAATTAAAGCCAAACCTATCGGCCAATTTTTTTTGATATTTTGATTTTTGAGGTATACTTTTAAAAGTGGATTTAAAGCACTGATGAAAAAACATTAACTTCTGTCGTTATGATTATTGATTTAGACAATAATGATTTTAATCTTTGATTATCAAAACACTAAAGTCATCTTTTTAACATTTGCTTGGTAGCATTAACTCAAGTCTAAAGTACTATTTTATGTGGCACTCTTAGAATTTTTGTATTCATTGTACACGCTGAAATAGTACCATTAAAGTTATGGCGGACTTTCAAAAAATAGTTTGGTCACCTTTCATATCCTGAGAATCCATGAACTTATCAATCAAGTTACGAAAAAAAATGAGAATCTCCTTAAATAAATGTGGTATCTTTACCACCAGAAATCACTTTGCTCTGAGAGGGTGTAATAATTTTTTTACCGATAAAGTTATTGCGTAATTTGACAAATTATTTGTCTAATTTAGAAATTACAAGTCAGCACATTAATGGCTGCAGGAAAAAGGCGTCAAAAATTTTCTCACTGGGTTTTCGTCTATCAATCCCAGCTCATTATATACGCAACCAATCAAAAATCTGATATGGGAGTCCAAGGCTAACTTTTTGTTGTCTACCTAATAAAAGAGGAAGCAGCATTAGTGAGAATAATCGCAAATATTCAATTTAAATTATCTTTTTATTCTTAATTTAAAGTGACAAAAAGAATAAAAAACCTATTCTAAGGCATGTTGTTATGTAAATGAGACTAGACATCATATTTTATGTTATGAAAAAAAAATATTTAGAATTTTAGAACAAAATAAATAGAAAAAATAGCATAACTTATGGATGTGCGTATATTAAATTTAATAAATTAAGAGAAATTATTTTTGGCGCCAAAATTATTCGTTAACTCTCAAATTTTTCTGAGTCAATAAGCCGCCAAAAAAGTGTCATTTTGTTTCGTTAGAGAAAGATGAATTGTCCATGTCATCCAATCGGGAACAAGGGGGATGGGGATTAGATGATAAAGAAGCAATTCATGCTCTCTATCTGAAGCAATCAGACTTGCCAGCAACAATGTGAATCGATTTGGCTTTAAAGTTAATATAGCAGATCAGCTTGTTACTGGAGAGACTAGGCATTACGATTGATTCGCTGTAGTGCTCTACTTTAATTTAAGAGTAGTAACGGATAACTGAATTCCCAAAATTCTTTAGGTGATCCAAAACACTGTAGCTGCTTGAACTTTGGACGAGCCTCGCACCCCAGAGAATAGAAATCCCAATCTTGCTCATGTTTAGTTGAATTAGTCTGCAGCAGTACATCTCTGATACCACAAGATCGTGATGTATACAAAGTCACAACGCTACTTGATTCAACAACTAGCTAGTTTTGACATCAAATTGCAAAATTTGACTTCGTTATGAGCTCTTTGTAGCAAAAATACATTACACTTAAAGACTAGTTGCTAGACTGTAGTAGTTTGTTCGTATATATCTATTTTTCCCCAACGTATTGCATACTACATTTTGACAAGACTTGCAACCTTATAGTAACCTCGTTGGGAATTGTTCAAGCAAAGCGTAGGTAGTTAAGGTCGGGTAAGAGTTCTTCTTAAATCTTTCACTGAATGAGTAGGTGTTGGAAGAACTGTTCTCTAAAGCGATACAGTTGCGCTACATGTTCGTCAACTTGTCTAGAAATAAATATATCATTTGTTTTATACGTTTTTTCGTAATAAATCTATTTGTATTTGTTGTATTTGAGTATCAAGATAACAACGTACACTGGGCTTCGTTGCCATTTTATCCCGCCAAAAAAATTATCGTCTTTTTATCATACCATAGTTTTTATCAATCTCGTTCTACTAGAAAACCTTTATATTGGTGATTTCTTTGTTAAACCCGTATTTTTTCATGTGAATCTTATTGTATAAACTCTAAAAGTTCAATTTCCGGTCGAAAAAAACTTGAAAACAATTTGTATTCGACGAGTTAAAGAGCTCTATTTATTCTAAATTTTCCAAAAAAATTAGATTTTGTTTTTTCGCTTCAAAAAATGTTGTTTTAAGTTTTAAAATTTGTAATTCAAAATTTTTTGGAAAGATTTACGATTTTTTAATACTGCGAATGAGTTTTATTTTACATACTCTATTGATAAATCATATTTTTGTCGAGATATAACTTTTTTTTAAAAAAAATTATATGCAAAGAGTGTTATAGAATTCTAGAAGGTATAGTGCATAATTTGAAGTATACTATCAAATAAAGAAATTTTACAGTTTTTTAGTTTTATTTAGATGTACGTTATTTTAGATGGCTTCGTCGAAAACAAAGCATGTCTGTTAAGTTTATTCTTAACATGGTAAATAAAATGGCAACGAAGCCCAGTGTACTGCGTCTTATGCCGTAGTTTTTGTTATCTTCATACTCAAATACAACAAATACAAATAGATTTATTACGAAAAAACGTATAAAACAAATGATATATTTATTTCTAGACAAGTTGACGAACATGTAGCGCAACTGTATCGCTTTAGAGAACAGTTCTTCCAACACCTACTCATTCAGTGAAAGATTTAAGAAGAACTCTTACTCGACCTTAACTACCTACGCTTTGCTTGAACAATTCCCAACGAGGTTACTATAAGGTTGCAAGTCTTGTCAAAATGTAGTATGCAATACGTTGGGGAAAAATAGATATATACGAACAAACTACTACAGTCTAGCAACTAGTCTTTAAGTGTAATGTATTTTTGCTACAAAGAGCTCATAACGAAGTCAAATTTTGCAATTTGATGTCAAAACTAGCTAGTTGTTGAATCAAATAGCGTTGTGACTTTGTATACATCACGATCTTGTGGTATCAGAGCTGTACTGCTGCAGACTAATTCAACTAAACATGAGCAAGATTGGGATTTCTATTCTCTGGGGTGCGAGGCTCGTCCAAAGTTCAAGCAGCTACAGTGTTTTGGATCACCTAAAGAATTTTGGGAATTCAGTTATCCGTTACTACTCTTAAATTAAAGTAGAGCACTACAGCGAATCAATCGTAATGCCTAGTCTCTCCAGTAACAAGCTGATCTGCTATATTAACTTTAAAGCCAAATCGATTCACATTGTTGCTGGTAAGTCTGATTGCTTCAGATAGAGAGCATGAATTGCTTCTTTATCATCTAATCCCCATCCCCCTTGTTCCCGATTGGATGACATGGACAATTCATCTTTCTCTAACGAAACAAAATGACACTTTTTTGGCGGCTTATTGACTCAGAAAAATTTGAGAGTTAACGAATAATTTTGGCGCCAAAAATAATTTCTCTTAATTTATTAAATTTAATATACGCACATCCATAAGTTATGCTATTTTTTCTATTTATTTTGTTCTAAAATTCTAAATATTTTTTTTCATAACATAAAATATGATGTCTAGTCTCATTTACATAACAACATGCCTTAGAATAGGTTTTTTATTCTTTTTGTCACTTTAAATTAAGAATAAAAAGATAATTTAAATTGAGTATTTGCGATTATTCTCACTAATGCTGCTTCCTCTTTTATTAGGTAGACAACAAAAAGTTAGCCTTGGCCTCCCATATCAGATTTTTGATTGGTTGCGTATATAATGAGCTGGGATTGATAGACGAAAACCCAGTGAGAAAATTTTTGACGCCCAGGAAAAATTTCTATAAATATATGCATCAATGAAGTTAAAAATTGAAATTTGATTGGTAGCATTAGTTTAAGATTAAGTAAAATCTAATATAACATTACTCCTTAAAGATAATATATTTTTGAGTCTAGTCAAAAAAAAATAGTCGCAGCTGGCAAATTTTTTGAAATTACCAACATTTTTCATGTTCAAATATAATCTTAATTACTATTTAATTTGCCTCTCATGCGATAAAATAAATTTCAGATCCTTTTCAGTCCAAAATTTGATAAAATAAAAATGTTTGGTTCTTCCACACAGGAAAGCTCTCCAAACAACAATACCGATTCAAATCCAGATGAAAGCATCAGACACGTAATTCGTTCATCAAAATTAATGCCAACTCTCGAAGATTATCAATCCAGAAAAATTGTTGTATACATTATCAAGAATATTGCCATAAAATTTGCTGAACGCAAACAGAGGCTCTCATTTTCAATGAATACAGATCCGAAATCGCCAGAAATTTTCATTCATGAAAATGGGTCCTATTTAATGGACACGTGGGAGCCAGATTCTGATGTTGATGTTATACTAATTGCACCAAAGTATTTTACATACAAGGATTTTTTTGAAGGATTTTATGAAGAATTAATTCGTCATCCTTCAATTAAGGAAACAATTAAAGTAGAAAATGCATTTGTTCCGATCATTAAAACAGTTTGTAATGACATAAGTGTCGACATTTCTTTTGCTCCTTTAAATAACCAAATAAAAATCAAAAATTTGAACAATATCAAAAAGGAAGATATGGACAAATTAGAGCCCAAAGCACAGCTATCACTAAACGGTTATCTAAATTGCTTACTTATTCGTGATTTGATGAAAAATCATCCAAATTTCCCATATTTTACCAGATTCATCAGAAACTGGGCACAAAAACGTGAAATATTCGGAAACTTATATGGTTACCTTAAAGGTATCAATATATCAATGATGTGCGCTATAATATGCAATCAACATCCGAATTGTTCACTTAGCATGCTTATTTTCCATTTCTTTGAGTACTTCTCCAGTTGGGATTGGGATATACAATTGAATTTAGACAGTAATACTCCGGATTTCCAATTAAATGATCCAATGATTTTGATGACACAATCTTATCCACAAATCAACAGTTTACGAGCTGTAACTACAAGCAGCAGAAAGAGAATCATTAAGGAATTACAAAGAGCTCTTGAAACAACCAAGAAAGCTTTGATATCAGATTTATCATGGCAAGAACTGTTCAAAGGTGGTTGTTTCTTTGCAGACTACAGATATTTCCTTTGCATCGACCTTATTCCAACAAATTCCCAAATTAAAGATGAAATAATCGGATTCCTTTCCTCAAAACTAACAAGATTAGTTAAAATTCTTGAGGAAATACCTGGGATATGCGAAGCCAACATTTGGCCAAGCAAAATTTCTTATGGCGGAAAAATTATTTTTTATATCGGACTGAATACTAAATCTGGTCAGTCAAAAACCATTGACATCAACCATGCTAAGAACAATTTCATATCGTATATTAGTTCTTCCACTTTAGGAAAGGCCATGTCCATTAACTTCAAAATCATCAGGAAAAAGGAGCTCAAACAAGAACCCCTTCAATCTGAAGTTATTGAAAGAAGTTTGCAATCAAAAGCAAAACTTTCTCCTTAATTTTTTTTTAATTTTTATTGTTTGTTTTTTTTAATAAATGATGTTTATACATGAATTATTTTCTAATTTGTTTAGAGTACATATTAGCTATTGATCAATGATATATAGAATTTACAAATGTTTTTTGGAATTAAATAATTTTCTATTGTGATGTTACAATCAGCTTAACATCTATTAGAAAATCGATAAGATAGCTAAACACATTAGTAAGTTACTTTAATAGCATAAATTAACAAATTTCATTTAATACAGATATTTTACAATAGTGTTAAGTTATATATTCTAGTTTCCATTGTAATAAAAATCTATTTATGATATATGACGTATGGAATATCGAATTTTGATTTATTTTTTCATTTTATAAATAATTTTACAGTCCATTATCCATTAATTTCTCTTTGTTTTTGCATATATAGTTATTTTATAAGCACTGAACTCTGATTTTAAGCTTATCAAAATTGGAATTATCAGGAGAACCTCATATAATCCAAAATTAAAGACTTTTCTGACACCTCAAGTAGGACTTATTTAGGTTTCGCTGGGAATCGGACAAAATGAGGAGGTAAGAAAATAAAACTTTTGTAACGTTTAGAAAAAAAGAATATAACTTATGTTTTGAAAAAAATAATTTTTGTAAAATGAGCGAAGATAACCCATTGATGGCCTTACTTCAAAAGAATCCAGTTGAAACCGACCTGGATAAGCATTTCAAGCAGTCCGAAGCTGCTAAAAACAGTCCAACAAAGACTGCTGGTCCAGTGCTTGTTCTGGATGATACTGATGATTCAGAAGATGCCCCAATTGGATTGACACATCGTCAGCCCTCATTTTCAAGTTTGCATGGCAATCAAATTGTCATGAAAGGTGGCAACGCAATTTCAAATCTCAATGAAGTTTCAGAATTGGACGAAGAAAATCTTACTAAACCGGAGAAAAAAGAGGAGGACGATATGCCAATCGGCTTAAATGTTCGACATTCATCATATGCTGTACTATCTCTCGAAAATTCAATTCCAAAAGGAGAATCTGTCGCGAAAAAAATCAGTAATATTGTTCCGATATCCGAAATTAAAGAGGAAGATTCGCTCATCCTTCCTGTCAATGATCAATCGGATCCACAAAACGAGGACGAAGAGGCAGAAGAAGATTATAATCCTCAAGTCATCATGGTCAAGCAATTAAAGGCTAAAAATACTGGAAGATGGAAAGAGATGGGATACGAACCTCCGAAAGATCTCATTCCTCTCGTTAGAGCCGCATCCCAATCTATTATGGCTGTCTCCTCTTTAACTCAAGAACAACCACATCCAACGCTTTCTTACATAGCAGAGAAGCTTCCTGATCCAATACCAGCGATAAGCGAGGAACCTTCTCCTTCAAATACAAAGAAAGACATCCAAAGACATCAGACAAGGCCAAGATCAGGAAGCTTCGGCATGAAGCTTGGCGAGGCTTCAGAATCTCAGCATTTACTCGAAAATATCATCTCTACGATACCAAAGCGAAATGAGAATCAAAATTCTCAAAAACTCGAGAAAATTGAGGACGAAGAGATACCAGAAGAGGTCGTAGAGGAGGACGAAGCCCATGAAGAAGAGTCTGGTGTTGATTCTGACCAATTAATTGAACAAGAAGAGGAAGAGATCGTAGAAGTTGACGAAGAATCATCAGAATCCATTCCAGATGCAGTTGTTGATGAAATTACAGAAGCGTTGTTCGGAAGATTAGACAAAATCGTTGTAGAAGACGAAGATTCTCCAGTTTTTCAAGCATTACAGAACGGATACGTCGAGAACGAAGAGGATATTCCAGAAGTCAAGAAAGCACTACAGAAATATCTCAAAATTACAAAGGGAAACAACTGGTACGATGAAGCCAAATTTATCCTATCAATTCTATCGAATATACCAGAAATAACATCACATCGCGAAAACGAAGTCGATAAAATACAACTCGAAATACAGAAAACCTTCGAAGAGAAGGAAAAGTCGATTGATGAATTATTTGACCTTCTTGATTCATCGATCAACGCTCTCGATGACGAGTACCTCGAGGAAGCCCATAAATTAGATGTGTTATGGCAGAACCCCAAGACCTTGGCGAAATATAACAAACCAAGTAGCGATTTGATCAATCTCCGCAGCCGTCTTCACTCGGCGATCATAAATTCACAGACTAGGGACGTCAAGATCCTCCAGAAACATGTCGAAGATATCGAAAGAAAAGAAACTAAAGTCAAAAACACCGAAATCAGCAAAGCTTACTTCAGAGCGGACCAGCAGCTGAAGGAGAAGTTCGTTCAAAAGAGAGTTGCTGTAACAAAGAAATCCCAAGAACAGATTGATAGAATGGAACAAGAATATGAAAAGAAAGTAGAACTGTTGAAGGCCCAGTTGTCTTACGCTAAGTTTGGTCGATATTGAATTTATAGTTAAATATGTATAAACGATAATTATTTTTATATTATTTTAATTTCCTTTCCTTTTTTTTAATGATTGGCTTATTCAAATCCATATAACCAATATTTTGAATACGCCATATAATTGATCATTATAAAATGCATAAATTTAATTTCTTTAAATTTTTTTTATAGTGATTGACTTATTCATATAAGTATTTCACATCACTGTTACCTATCTTTTAATGCTCCATGTTAATTTCGAATCAATAAGCTTCATGTTATAATTTCCCTCCAAGTTTCTGTATCAACAACAGCTTATTCAAAAGATAATTCTTGTTAAAATCTTTTTAAAGCAAGGAAAATAAGTAATAAAATAAAATGGTTATAAATTTTGGATTTTTTTATAAATTCTCCATGAAATTATGGATTTACAAAAAGAATATTCTATAGAGAAATGCGTGAAAAATCATTTTCATATATATGATATGATTTTCCTCGTCATTTTCTATTGAATATTTTCTTTGTCTGGATCAATAAAACAATCGAATGGATTATCATCAAAATCATCAAATAAATTAACATCTATCTTTGGATTAGATACTGGCTCTGTAACAAAAGTTATACTTGGAATATTTTTAGCTTCTTTGATAGGATGTGGATTAATAAGACTTCCTCTATGGTCTACAGATGCTTCATATATAACATTGGAGTTTGGGAATCTGTAGGTCACGATGCACCTAACTTTGTCGCTCATTTTATAATGAAATAAATTCGAAGGTAAATTTTCTTCATTGAATTTCAGCAACGGCCTTCAAATCAGCAGAATTAATTCAATAGTTTACACAACAATCAAATTTATAGGAAAAAAAATATGATCATACACAAATATTACAATGACGAAAACCAATTAAAATATCTGTATTTTTTTGGGAAAAATTTAATCGATTTTTCCAATTGATTTAATTTGCCTCTATTAACTCAATGATCATATATCAATTCAAATGATCACTTAAAGCATTATAGTGTTTATGTTATTTCCAACAATAGTAAAATAAACAGTCAATTTTACAAAATGGAACAAATGAATCGAACTTATTTCCCCAAAAAATTCACTTAAAACATACAACATTTAGAGATGTGGGCATAACAATAGCTTATTTTGAATAATTGTCTGAACTGATATAATTTTACAGCTTAGCATAGACATTGCCTATTTAAAATCGAAAAAAAGATAATTTAACTCTTTACAAAAAAATCTATATTTTATTTTTTCTCGGATGATTAAAATCGATCCGTCATAATATCTCTAAAACATATAATCGATAGCTTCACCAAAATGAGTACATTCATCAGTATTGAAAAAGTCCATTTTTGGTTGATACTCGAGGAATACACAAGTATTCGTAGGAATATATTCGAAATCGATAGTTGGTTTTTGAAAATAAGCAAGATTACCAAGGAAAAATCCAAATATCAGAAAGCCAAACAAAGAGAAGTACAGTGTATAATGTATAAGCGGCTTCTCCATAAGATAATTTGCTTCAAGTTCTTTTACTTTCCTTGTTGTCTCTTCTTTTTTACCTTTCTTCTTATCAAGGATAAATGCAGCAATTGAAATTCCCAAGGAACAAACTGTTTCAATTACACTCAAAATAGTCATTGCAAGTGGAGCAACATTTGCACCAAACGCAGCTGCAACAGGTAATAATGAGAAAATTGCACTTAATCCATTGTCTGCAATTTCAATCCAGTTGTTATACTTATTTTTGTATGGCTTTATGAAGAAAATCAATACTCCATATCCAATATAAATAAAGGTAAGCAAAAACACCAATCCAGGAACATACAAGTTGGCAAGGATTGTGATTGTAGCAATAATCAACTTATATAATAGTTGAACAAGAGGCCAAAACCTGTGCTTATACTTATAATCTTTAAATAAACTTGCTCCTGCGTTTTCCATTTTGTAAACTTGGTCTCCATATTCATCATAAAGTTTTTTGATAATGAAGTAAATGACGACAGGATAAGCAATGGTAATGAAAATAATACAGAAAACAATTTGTGGCGCATATTCATACTTCCATTCAGCTGTTTTTGTTGCAAGATTAAACCTAAATCTTGTTTCACTATTGCTTTCTGAAATATTTTCATTCGTTATGCATGAAAAATATCTAGATGCGAAAACGTTACCGCCAGCATACGAGTATGGATATGTTCCTGGTGGACATACATCTTTGATGACCATTGTTGAATAAAGAATTGATTGGAAAACTGGCAAATAAGCTGCATTATAAAGAACGAACACAAATTTCATTACATTTAATCGTAGCAATACTTTTAGCCTGCTTAACTTAATTGCACCTTTGTTTGTCATCCTGAAACAAGCATAAATAAAATATAATACTGCAATTATGTAAAAAATTACTGTTCCAATAGGAAAATATGTTTCCTTAATGCCCTCGAAAAATCTAACCTTGATTATCCCAGAACTTGCAATTCCCAAAAATAAGAAAATTGCAGTACCAGCTAAATGCAAAAGGCCTAATTTCGTATTTTTACCAATATGCCTGAATGGGTAATGTTGGATTGGATGACAACAAAATAAAATTAATAATATTAAAATAGAACCAGCAAGACATGCTGCACCAACTATCATCACGTAATAATCACTGTTCTTTGCATATGATGCGATACCAAGACCAAGAATTGCTGCTGATGGACAGACGAAAAATTCAAAAAAGACTGAAATACTTCCCATGAAACTTTGACCAATTAACATTAAAATCACTGGAATTAAGATACAGTTAATTGCTAACTTGGCTGATAAGCTCATTTCCTGTAAAGAGTTTTGAATATTAAGTATCGTTGTATAAAAATTAATAATAGCGTCTCCAGCTTTTTTGAGCCAAGCAGGGGGAGTAAGTTTGAAAAATCCTAGTGAGATTGCAATGTTTTGAAGGTATGTAACAAAGGAATTGGCTAATGAAAAAAGAGTCAAGTCTCCCGATTCCATAACAATTGATTCTCAATATTCTCAATTTTTGAAACAAAGATTTTTAATCAAAACCAGCTTTGATTTAAAAGTTGATTCTAAATTCTTATTAAAAAAATTACAATAACGTCTTTGCAAACAAATTAGTGGAAAAGATTTTTTTTGAGAAGAAATCGAGTTTAAACATTTTCTTTCTTTTTATTAAGCACATATTTATCGAAACCGCAAAAATTTTTGTGAAAAATTATAGTCGCTATATCAGTTTTGAAAATTATATTTACTTTTAAGATGTCCATGATTACTTCTGCCGTACATCAACATTGAACCATTTGAAAAGTTCTGAAAATTTGAATCAAGCGATAATTTTAAATTCTTATTCCGATGCTGATACTTTCTATAAGATATATATATATATGGCTATAAAAATATTAGTAATTCTACTCGTACCTTCGGATTCCCCAAATATGCTAATCAAGAATTCACATCTGAAGATGAAGTTTATGTCAAATTTCCTCATCTTGTAAGTGGAACAGGGACTTATTCTGCATCTATTCATGGCAAAGACTATTTGAATCCATTTTCAGTTATCTATGAACCCTACAATGAAGAATATGAAGGTGAAAATCGTACAATTTATACTTGTAAATCTGAGACATGCAAAATCTCAATTCTCCCAATTTCTCCTCCATTTAAATACAATAGAACAGAATATGATGTATACAGCAATACTACAAAGGTAATTACTTCTATTATGAGAATTTTCTCAAACAAGAAGTTATACCGTAAATCAATTTCTGATAAAGATATCAAAGTTTATTTCTCCACAAAAGCATCCGACTCAATAGATTTATTTGCCTACTACAACATATCTTCTACAGAATATTACGACTATGCATTAGGACGCGGTACAAATGTTTATCATTTAAGTCCACCCGGAAAATCTTCCAAGTATACCTATTCACAATCACACTCTGTTAGCGGTGATGCCCAATTAAGTTTCTGGCATTATGAAATTTATTGGAATTTATGGGAAGAAGAAGAATTTATTAATGATACAGAAGGCTCCATAATACCCTTAGTTGGTTACAATTCTGAAGGCGATGACATCGATATGAAATACTCGTTCAAAGTCCAAAATGAAGGAGATAGTGAGGAATCCGATCACCTCTTCCCAGATAACATAGGTCTTTTTATCCCAACTGGTATCAACACCCTTGAAGAAGTAAAAGATTACAGCCGAGGTTTCGATTACGAAGCTTATCAAAAAGAATTTGAAGATTTATATGCTTTCCTCAAAAAAGAAGTAAATGAACATCCATATAAGGAGGAAGAAGAAATACGATATGAAGGATGGATTTTAATTGCTCCTATTGCACTCATTTTTGCAATTCTTGGATTATTGCACATTAAGTACTGGGATATACATGCAGAGGATAGTAATTTGGAGGCTATCCTTGGGGATGTAAAATCTGACGCCTACGAATTGGATAATATGTATAATTAAGAAATTGTTACGTTTTCAACGCATTTCTATCAAATTCCCAGCTTATAATGATAGATAATTTATGTTTTTTTTAATTCATTGATAAAACTTATTGATTTTAATTTATTTCATTTTTAAACAATAACCATTTATAGAAATACTATTCTCATAAGAAATCGCTAACATTTTGGAAAAAAATTATTAAATTATAGAATATAAACTTACAATTTACAAATCTCCTATTTGGAATTCACCAAAAAGTTCAACAAAGTCTTGCTGGCTCGTCGCATGCATGAAATTTGCTCGATTACATGCATTGATTTCAATCGTTGCATAAATTTGCACAATCTGTAATACCAAATAATTCCGATCATCAAAACTGAACCAAATAGTCATATGGCATAGTCAAATACATAAGAAAAAATTTACTGAGAATAAATTTCCCTTTTGAGAACATCTCCCCATTATCAAGCCAATCGATGTATTCCTGTGGGATGTGTGAGAGTCTTTTTTTAAATACCTAAAACTTATAAAAAGCAATTGTTATAGAAATAATAGATTTATATAAACAAATAAAATAATAATAAAATAAAAATTAGTTAAAATCGTAGATATAAACAGATCCATCAATCAAAGAGAAAACAGCACAATTATTAACTCTATCAGCTGTGATTGATGTTGCCATTTTCGGAAGCTCACCTTGTATAACTGTATCGAAATCAAATACATTCATTATTGCCATTGACAAATCAGAGAAAGCGAAAATTGCGAATTCCTGAGAATTTTCATCAGTAAACAAACAATGTGCAGTGCATTTACTTAATCTCTTCTTCGTTCCTATTTTATTGCACATCATGTCGTATAAATCAATCACTGTTATATCCTCATTATTTTCATGTGAATTGGAAACAACAATGACATATCCTAGTTCAGTAATTTTGACAGAAATTGGAACATAATTCAATGATTTGCTGATAATTACTTTTCCTGTCAAAAGTGAAGTGAACACCAACATTTGGGAATCAACAGTTGCGATCAAATCATAGATATAAGAGATGTCGACATCAATTATCGGCTGCGAATGGAACATTGATGACATTCTTCCTCTCAACAACAACTTTGAATTCGAGATTTCAAAGATATAAACAAAGAAAGAACTGTCACTCGCTGCAGACGCAACATAAAGTTTGTTTTCGTTGTCCGTGTCGCAGGCCAAAGCGGAAATCGTTCCTGGATGGTTCTCGGAGTTGAAGATCTTCGATGGTTCGAAACTTGAAAGGTCAAACATCGTGAAATAGTTCGATGTCGGAGGAGCCAAAATCACAAATGATTCATGAGCCAACAATATCCTAATATTAGCGGAATTCGTCATGAAACATGGAAGATATTGTTCATTAAACTGAAAACTCTTTCTTTGTTTCACTTCACTTTTAACAATTCTTTTATAGAAATTGATTTTTCCATCAAATGAAGAAGTAACAATTTGTGAATTAAAGAAAGAAACGCAACCGACTTCAGAGATATTTTGGATACTTATAGGAGTGAAGAAACTTCCTTGCATCTCTCTATTCGCAACAAACGGTTTGGAAGGGCTTGGAGAATCAAACAAAACATTCGGAACAACACCAAAATTCAATGCATGGTTATTTATAGCGTTCTTGAAATCATTGTAAATTTTGGTGTTATCCAAAATAGTTGGATAAGAAAACGGATGATAAACATTGAAAGCGTTTTCTGCTTCTTGTCCTCTCTGTTTAAATCCGAAAATCAAATCAACCCATTGGTTTATTCTGCTTGAAACTAAAGGAGATTCAAGCGCCATCCTGTTAATATGAATGAATTCTGCAGCGGAATGTGCCCAAAGAGGTAATTTGACGTCATCAACTTTGTATTCGTTGTATTTGATCATTCCGAAATCGAAATGATTCTGGTTCTCAAGGAAAGCTGGTAAAGTGAAGAATTCCGGAATCAATTCTCTGAAATCTCCACTCTCTTTACAAGCAGAATCAAATGCATCAGGAAGACTCCAAAACAATCTTCCTGGTAAATCAAATTGGCCACTTTGAAGTCGAATGTGAAGTGAAGTGAATGGTTCCATTCTTATTAAGTAGCCAATTACAGTTGCAGATGAACTGTAGAATACTCTGTACATGCATTTCATTGATGGGTCATTAATTTCATTGTAGATCATTAATAATCCTTCCAATCTGTCTTTATCCATGGCACCCATTGGTTTACTGAAATCTCTGTAATTGTTTGCATCTTGCAAATCAATTGTTTCACTTGTATAATTCTTGAGAACCCATGGAAATACAGGGTATTGGTTCAAATCATTAAATGACCTTCCAGAAATTATATTCAACAAATACAAATAGTAGTAATTACTTATTTTTCCGCTTTGCCATCTTTCGACAACTTTGAAATCTTTCAAAACTTTTGCAGCATTTCCAATTTGGCAATAAACATTCATTTGCTTGAGTTTCTTGTAGATCGCGGATCTCACGCCTTCAGGTAATATAAAGAAGTACGATTCGCGCTTCTTAGTAAATATCTCGCATGAATTATCATGATGCATAAATCTGCGATTCAAAACATACAAAATGTCAGAAATTTCAATTTCTCGAACAATATTTTTGAAAATTCCTTTTTGTAAACCATCTTCTGTTGATTCCAAAGCTTCTGTTGACTCGAAAATGATGGAGTTTTTATATATATGGAGATTTCCTTTGAACAACAATGTCTGTGTCAGCATTTGACATTCGAAATGAATGAAAGTCAATTGTTCAAATTGGATTTCTTTCGGTGCATATAACTGAAATGGTTCTATCTGTTTCTTTTCAACAGTTTTGATACCGGAATCTCTTTGTCGACTTGCTTCTTCATGCAGATCAAAGTGTCTGTTCTTTTTAAGTCTAAAGTGTCTACCGTATCCATCAACTGTTGGATCTAATTTCCAATATTGTTTAGGATCAACAATTGACCATGGTCCTCCATCTTCTTGCAGTGATTTCCAGATTCTACTCCATACTTTAGCATTCTGACGACTCAGCTGTTCTTCGTGTTTGTTAAGTTGTTCGCTGAATTCGTCAGAATCATGATTTGCGTCACTTTTCAACTTTTTGAGAGACATCTCAAAATTGTGAGAAGTTAAATCGAAAGCCGAAGTATCTGAGATTTCTGTGATCATTTTAGTGACGGTTGCTTGGAAATCAGGGATAATTGTTTCGAAAAGATGCTGTAGAGCGCTTTTAGACTTGAAAGCAATTTCTCTGATCGCAATTATGTTCTTTCCTTGGTTAAAGAACACTTGTTTGATCTGTTCTTTGTCGCTCTTACGGAGATTCTTTATTGTGTACATATAATACAAGGCTGTGTACAATCCAACATTAATTTCCTTCACATTCATGAAATGACTGATAAATGAAGTGCAAAAACTAGGTGCTGATGAAGTTGGAACATCGTAATATAGATCTATGAGCAATGTGATGATGTTTATCAGTGAAATAACATGGAATGATGAGAAATCTATTTCCATATTAAATAATTTCGGATTTGAAACAGCGTGAGCAAGGATTGATGTGTAAATATCCCTTGTATAGTTCGAATTCCACTCTGTATAGTGGTTTTTGAATTCAAATGAAACAGGGATTGGCTGTTTCGAGAAGAAGCAGATAATTAAGTCAATGAGATGGTTCTTTTCATCGAAATTGAGCTTTTGGTCAATCATAAATTGATGAGGCAACGTCAAATAAAGAAATACAATTTTCAATGTGTTCTTGCAGAACATTTTATCGAGTAACTCTAGTATAAACTTACCAGCACAGATACTCCATTCCCATCCGTACTTAGCACAAGCC
This sequence comes from Trichomonas vaginalis G3, assembly GCF_026262505.1. Taxonomy (NCBI): domain Eukaryota; phylum Parabasalia; order Trichomonadida; family Trichomonadidae; genus Trichomonas; species Trichomonas vaginalis. Next base: position 12,472,271 of record NC_067207.1, read on the forward strand.
AAAATTAAGAAAGAATAGAAATAATATGAGTCAAATTCTTTTCCGATATCGATTGCAAACATCGCCAAGGTCTTTCCGAACTCCTCTTGGTTGGAAAATACCTTAAAGAATAGCGATAACCAGAACATCCAGTGATTAATCTGTCTTAATGCGATTCTTGACTCCATAGAACTCTGAATCGTTGATATAAGTATCTCAGCTGATGTCTGCGATTTTTGTTTTGACGTTGCAGCGATACTTGTGAACAAAACAAAGAAAATTGGGTTCCGAACTGTGTAATTATTCTTTGTTTGTACGGTACATGTAGGCGAAAATTGGTTAAATACCTTGATTTCGTCTAATATGAAGCCCAGAATGGAATTCAAGATGTTATTTTCTTCTTGGATCGGATATTCTTGGCCGAGGAACAAAATATGCTTGTTAAAGTCATTCTTTTGTTCTGTATTGAGCTGCTTGTACAACTGGTATAAGATATGTAAGCTCCAAAACCGAGTTCTGTCATTTTCATCGCATGATAACTCAATAAATGGCCTGTAAATGCCATAATTACCAAGGACAGTCAAGAATGGCTTGATAAACTTGTTCTGTATGGCAAATGTAAGCATCATTGCGTTATCATCGTATTTTTCTCGGGAAAAACTGACAGAAAGAAGGGCCATTACGGAGTTAGTGTTAATAGAAGGATAAGTAACTAACAATTCCAGTATCGTTGTGACCAAAAATGTACTGTTACTTGTTTTAAGGAAATTAAAGAACTTTGAGAAGACTAATTCGAAGTCAAACGTGTTGAAGAATAAATTAGGGTTCTTGTTCTTTATGGATTTCAGCGCTTTGAGGAAGATTTCTTGTAAATTATTTGGCAATGGCTGCCAAATCGCGATATCCAAGAAAACGTACTGAAGAACAGCGACAATAAGTCTTTGATCATTGATTTTCTCTGCTATTTCTTTCAGTTCTTTAGCAGCTGAGTCTGTCCAGGAGTCAATTGGAACTTGCTTCAATAAATGGCCAAAAGCTCTGAAGAAAAGTGGAGTTAATTGGTCCTCAAATTCTCTCATGGCCACGCCAATGACTTGCATACATTTTATTAATAAATATTGTCTCTTATTTGAGGCTTGTATGCGTTCGAAGAAAGGAAGGAAGATCTGTGGACCTCCAGCAAGTGGAAGAATGTCAAAGAATGACAATGGGAAAGGAACAGAATGGTTATAAATCATTATTTGGTCATTTGTTGAAATAATATCGGTAATACTTATCGATTCTATCTGTACAACAGTTCTATCTCTATCCAAGTGCTCGAAAAATATTGGATCTGATGTGAAATCAAATTGAATCGGCTGATCATGAGTAACTCCATTGACAATGACTTTAATAAATCCTTCTTCGTATATACATGTCACTTGATTCCACTGATTTATCGTCAATGGCTTTGGATGAGAATATGTTCTTTCAATTACGGAGGCATCGAAAAATAACCTGATTAATAAATTCTTTCCGACCGTAAAAAGCAAGGATTCGCGGGTGGAAGAGATTTTTATGGCGTTAATCGTTTGATCCGGTTTTACATAACAAGAGAAACTAAGTTTGAACCTATGGAACTGATAAAATGCAGGAGTAAAGTATCTTGTTGACTGATTTTCAACGTAAAAACCTGTTGAAAGAGGAATTCTCATTTTTGTCTTGAACATGTTGAAAATTGCATCGAAAAGATGGGGTGCAAACTTCTGGTCTGTCTTTCTAAGCTGATTGAATATGGCTGTAAGCTCTCCAATGCCATAGAAATGAGATCCAATGATTATTATCAGTTGGAATAAGATATTTGGAGCAAAATTGTCCATATCTTTAATTATATGCATCAGGAAACCACAAATATAGCAATGATAGCAGTTTTCTACTGAAGATGAAATAATTGCTAATAAATATGCGAAAATTCTATCAGAAAGAGTACTAGATTTTGTGAGATTGTATAATAGCCACAAAGCAGCAGTATTTTTGATAACTCTTGGCCGAGATTCTGTTTGAAATGTTGTTGTTTCGTTTAAACAAAGAGAAATCAATAGATCAGCAAGCGCTTCGTTCAATGTTGTCTTAGTTATGGCTTTGCAATATGTTTGGTTGAATAATTTCGAAGCGTTGTTGAAAGAAATTAAATTATCGTTTGATGTCTGACAAAAAGACATAAAAGTGTTCAGCGAAACTGAAACTAACAAAAAGAAAATGTTTGGATCACCTTCGTATTCAGCAAATTGATTAACAGCGTTGCAAATACACTCAATGAAATTTAATTCCTTGAAAAGAAGAGAAACAGACTGGTTTCCTGAAAGCATACTTGATCTAATACTATCTAAAAGGTTTGTGAATGGTTCTATGTATTCAATTCCTCTTTTAGAGATATCTGTCAAAAATATCTTTAATCTTTCCATAAAAACCGATGAATGGAGGTTTTTGAGAAGATTACGACAGAACGCGATGGTTATTTGCTCAGCTTTTCTCTCTAACATCAAAGATAAGACGTAAGTTGAGCAAATCGCATCGATAGCAAGGTTATCAACGAAATCAGTGATCCTCGTCATCTCAACAAAGGTCAAAAGTATATAAGTATGTATGTCAATTAGCAATGGATCAGAATCTCCGTTTGTAAACTGGTATTTGTAGATCATATCTATTTGTATGAGCATTGGAATAATCTGGAGTTCAAGGAAAACCTCTAAAAGTTGTGTGGGATTGCGTTTTGAAATGAGATAAAATAATTTAACGATAGAACCAACATGATATGGCATATTTGAGCGTAGGAATTGGCACATAATCATTGATAGAGACGTTGCCTCCTTGGATTCAATGAGGAAAGATTTTTCTATTATTTCACAAACTTTTTTATGGAGTTGGCCATATAAAGGTGGTGCTTTGTTAATAATTACGTTCGTGGAGAACGAATTCTTGTTGATAATCGCTGTCCATTCTAAAGGTAACCTCGAACTAAATAATATTGACAAAACTTCTTGTTTTGCACGGCACATTAAGTCAACAAGGAACAATTGGATGGCAGGGTTGGGGTTTTCTTTAACAAAAACTGATAAATCTGATATTAAATCGCAATAAAATGTTGAATTTTTCTCAGCAACTTGGTAAACTAAATTTAAAAAGTTTGAATTGATCGTAGAAAAAATATTTTGAACGGTTTCGGTTGAAATATTGTGAGATGAATAGTCAACTTTGATAATATTGTTATTTATAGTTTGTATTGTAACAAAATCAGTGCTCTCGATCTTATATGTATGGTCGTAACTCTTAGTTTCATTTTGTCCGTAATCAATTGTTATCACGCTTACTAAATTTGAAATATGGCATTTAATAACTTGTGCTGTGGCTTTTGCGAGTTTATTTATATCACAATTGTTGTAATCGTGTAAGTACAATAAGATTTTAAACATGGATTCTGATACCTTCGATGTTTTTTCGTTGTATTCGTATTTTAAATTCATATTTAGAAAAGTAGAGATCATTTCAACAATTTTGTATGATACTGTTTTATCTGTAATATGCGAATTTGAATATAACGTGGCCAAAGTTGATTCAAAGTCCTGTAAAAATGGTAATCTTTTGTCTTGAAAGACATTATTGGCCAAAAACGTAGAATTTACCTTGATAAGATAAGTGAGAAATGATAGTTCGTAATCCATTCCCAATTTCTTGCTGAAAAGAACAACACTGATTGATGAAGATAAATCAAGCATATCGTCAATAAATGTCTTGCAAACTCCTTTGTCAAATGCTTCTTTAAGTTGTTTAGCAATCTGTTTTGTAATTTGTTGAATAACAACTGCAATAGATAAAGCATTTTCTTCTGGTAAAAAAATAATCATATTAACAAATCCTACAAGTGATCGTATAAACGTTGATGGTATAAATCCGGTTTCTTTACCGCAAGCAATTGGAATTAAATCAACTTGATAAGATGCCAAAGCCAAACATCGATAAAGTTCAGGAAATAGCATGACCATATTATCCCACGTAAATAGTTTTGCGAAACCCGATTTAGTAAGTTGTATCATCACCATAAAATATGATGCATCAATACTTCTATGAAATTGGAGGATTTTTGGAATCGCTTCATCCGGAGATTTCTTAATAAACTCTGATTGTTCCAAAATTGTAGGTATTGGAATAGGTTTCAGATTGAAATTATCCAATAATGATTGAAAAATCATGTCATCATAAAGAGTTGACTTTGTAACATCAACTTCTTTAGAAAACTGAGCAAGACAGTCTTGATAATACTTGTTATCTACACTCTGTATTAGTTTTTTAAGTCTTGCTCTTTCAATCATTGAATTTGAGAAAAATAAATCTTGAAAACGATTATTTTGGATTCAAAATTCATAAATAATTAAGGGTGCGCCCAGGAGTATCATGTAAACTTCAGAATTTAGAACCTTAATTTTTAAGCAATAACTTGGTACCTAAATAGGTAGGAAAACTCTAAAAATATCAAAAAATACAACTTGGCTCCATAATAATCCTGTCATTGTGGCTGTTTGTATCCCCTAGTATTTTCCTCTTGAATCTCTTTTTCTGTCGAAATTAAATTCAAATCTCAGAAGTAGAAGTGAATAATCGACTTATTACTGCTATTATACGAATAAATAAATTCATTATATTATTTTTATTTACATAATATCTGTTTGAAGTCCATAATTCTATAAATTTTTCTTCAAAAACATTACAATCTTGATAGTTTTGATACTGTTTAATAGGTTTTTGGCACCTTATTTAGTATTTACTACGTATAGAGTCGATCTGAACTTAATTTTCGGAAATTTAAAATATTTATTATAAGTAAAATCTGATTTGAAATTTATGTTTAACTACTCATATCTTGCATTATCCTGAGTAGCTTTTGTAAAAATTCATCAAAAAAGATTTTAACGTGCTTTAATTTTTATTTTTAAAAATAATGCATATTATTATATAACTAGCATATTTACAAATTTTAGTGCTTTCAAAAATTTAATCCTCCTCTTCTCAAATAAACGTACATCTGGGTGGCCTGTTTTTTGCAAAAAATAAAATTTCATTTTTTATGCTTAAAAAGTCAGAATTTTTATTTGCATCTGGGATATATGATGGCTATATCAGATGCCCATTCTTTTTGATACTCAACATTAAACATAAAACTTAGCCGTTAAGGCTCTTCTGAAAATATTTTTTTTCCGAAAAATTTTCGAAAAAAATCAAAAAATTTAAAAATCCCCGAATCTGCAGGGATTTTAAAAAATTCTTTTTAGTAAAACTTAAGGATATTGTATCAGATATATTGGTATGGGCAAATTCAATTTTAATCCAATATTCATCGAGATATTAAGTGAACGAAGCTTTAAAAATTGAGAGGGTAATCCTCCTCTCAAATAAACGTACATGCGGGTTCACCCTTAAAAAAATCATTTTAAAAATAAAAACAAAATTAAAAAAGCGGACATAAAAAACAAACAAACAAATTGAACAAAAAAATACAGCAGAATAAAAAAAAGGTCAAATATAATTATTGAACGACTGTAATGAATTGATTGAACGGGCTGTTTTCATTTAATGGGTAAGGGGTAAGATTATTGTAATCGATTGTTGGGTTTGATTTGAAAAATTGTTCCAAAATGCATGTTATAGCAAGATTAATGTCATTTTGTGGCTCCCAAGAGCTTAAAATGAGTAATCCATTTTCATCAATCACCTCTGATTGGATTACGCGAGGTGTGAAAAGTTGAATATATGGTGGATTATTTGGGTCAGAAGTATTGTAATATACAAAAAGTTGGCATCTATCTAAATTAAGATTCCGGAGTTGTTGATAAATTGAAGTATTTGTTGGGGAAGGTATGTAATTAAAATTCCAAAATTGGGTATCAGCAATTCGATTGAATTGAATGCCATATAAACCTTCAGCAGTTTGATCACCGACTTGTCCTTCATTTGTACTGCTGATTAAAGGTGAAACAGTACCAATATATTTATTAGATAACTTTATCTCAATTTCACCCGTGCTGCGCCAAACAGATGCTTCCGACATTAATATTTCACCCTCATCCTCTAAAAAGCTATCAAATTGTACTGAATCCCAAGATGTCATTACCAAAATTTTTTAATTGGCGGTTTTCGATTATATTTCAATTCTTCTATTTTATCTATCTCTACACTTACCTCATTTCTATAAAATAAGGGTTTCGTTTTGCGAAAAAAACGTACAATACGCAATTTCGCTAAAAAACATTTAGCTAGCAATTTCGACCTTTGACTCCACTCAAGACGTCACTTTTTTAATTTTGCGGTATCATATTTTTGGAAAATCTTTATGAAGATTATATAAAAAGTCTCTTTAATATCTATATTTCATATTTTTAGTGATTTTTAAAGTTTTTGCGAAAAGTATTCAATTATTTTTGCTATTTGGTCGGATAAATGTCAGATTTGCGACATTTTCTGATATGATATTCAGATTCTACGTTGATAATAATGCTTATAGAACCCTCTTGCTATTGTGTCAAAATTGCGAAACCGATAGCAAAAATATCTCGCAATATCAAAATTGAGATATTGAGTGAATTATGCATTATAGAGATTAAAAATCTGATTTGTGAAAACATCTCATCAGTTTCTAGCTAATTCAAAAATCTTTACTATCTTATTCGATTAAAATGAAAAGGGAATAGTTTCATTATGCTTTAAATGACAGCCTTATAATATAATCATAGTTTTCGCTCAATATGCAGCATTTTTTTTTCGAAATCTATGGTCAATGTCCTAAATACTGATTGCTTTGCATTCATATCTCTTACATTTTCTATACCCACATCACTATTCATTGCTATTCCTATCTTTTTCATTTTTGTTTGTTTCTCATAATTTCTCAAAAAACATGATAACTTGATATTTGTAAATATCATACTTTATAACGTAAATAAGAACTTGACCTATTAAGAAAAGCAGTAATGAAAAGAAAATCTGAAATTCATAAAAATTACAAGTTTCTGATGACAATTAGCTTAATTAAACCAGGTACAAGATTATATAATTGTATTTTCTATCCAATTATCCATATAATATCTTATCCAGAAAAAATAACTTGATCAATACCAAATGATTTTTTAACTAGTAAATAAAGTATTTTCTTTACACACACATTGTATATCATAGTTTTTTTTTTTTGGTTTCGCAAAACATCCAAAAACAAATATGCTATAAAAGTGACAATTTTAGCAAAACGAAACCCTTATATAAAAAGTCATTAGTAAAAATCACACTTATGTAAACTATTCAAAAGTTATGGTTAAATTTTCCATCAATGTCAACGAGGAAAAGGTTCAGAGTGCTTTAAATATATCTTAGAAGTCTTAAATAAGTTTATATATATGTTATGCATAGCTATCTCCCAAAAATTTATTATCATATCAAAAATATCTAAAGAATTAAGTGATTGTTTTAAAAATTTTGAGATGTAAGAAAAGTAAATTATTTATAAAATATCAATAATGAAGAACAATAATACAAATTAAATTATTTCTCAGCTGGTTGAATTTGGAGTGGAGTTATCTGAGTTTCAACGGTGGCATCCTTACCATTCACCTGTATACATGTTAGATATATCTGTTTTGGTTTGATTGACTCAATTCCGAACTCAGAAATTTCGGAAATTTTATTAATCGCGCGAACTGCTTTGATTAAGATCAAATCAACGCATCTCATCTCAGATGACGAATATAACTTAAGTAAGCCATCTTCTGTCTTGATTGCGTTTGTAATTTCGGTTGTATCAAAGCCATCTATAGTTTTGATCAGTTCCGAAAGTGCCAAACAGTAAGAAATGAGTGCATCATTGCCTTCAAGTGGCTTTCCATTGAATAGGACATTTTTAACAAGCTCAAAATTATTCTTCAATTTTTCATCTCCGGCAAAGATTTTGTAAATGAAATCATCAATTAAATGATGAGCTTTCGCTATCTGTTCGGTATTTCCTAGATGGATAGTGTGAACTCCAGGAATTTTCATATGAACTGGATCATAAAGAATTTTCAGGACTTTCTTGTAAGTAATGCGATATTCCAGGTAGTTATTTGTTAAACGGTTGAGTCTATGGTATGAAAACTCTTTGTAGTTGTCGAAAAATTTTTGATAAACTTGAATGAGGCGTTTGATGGCCAATTGGTTGAATTTAGGAAATTGCTCGAGTACTTCACCACTTTTGATACCGAAAAATGGAATTAATCTCTCTTGTGTTGGGATTTCCTTTAAAATGAACATTTCTATTAATTTCTTTGTAGATTGGAGCTGATTTTCGATAGTTTCGAAAGGTGTAGACTCGTATAATGACGAAATTCTGCTCTTGGCTGGGTTAGTTTCGAACTTTGTGATTGCATCTTTTTCATTTAGAGGATTTGTAAAGTCTGAGCATAGAATGTATTCGTGAGGAATTCTGTCTGGATTAAAGATAGCGAAATTCTCAATTGTGTCTAATTTATTGAGAGTTTCTTCCGGACAATATTTTGAGAGCAAATTTTTAGCAATTTTCGTAGAAATATAGCCCTCAGAAAGCAGTTTGAATGCTTTGTAAATTGAGTGGTATTCTTCTGGAGTTGATGCATTTACTGTTGTTATGATGACGATTTCAGCACAAGCTTCATCTTCTGGCTTTGTGTAATTTTCACGGATTGTTGTAAAAGTGTTGAAACTGACAGAAGCAAGAAATGACGGGAAATTGAGCATAATTGGGTCATCAAGAGGTACTTTTCCAATCAATTGATAAAACAGCCTAATAAATAATTTATGTGGGATGCATCCACTCATATAGACTGAAAGATAGCGAATGAAGATCGGATGCTGTTCAGGTGATAATCTATCTTTGACAAGATTTAAGAAATCTTCATAAATTTGCTTGGAATCTGGTAAAGTAGCATCTCTTCCCATCCTTGAGTTCTTCAAAGCTTCTTCAATTGATTTTTGGCTTTGTAATTGAGTATCATTTTGTGGAGACTTTTTTAATAAAGCTCTTTGGAGTGTAGTTTTATATTCATATGAAGGGATACGCTTTGACTCTGCATTATTCTTTATCTCTGTTATTACATTGTAATAATTTGGTTGAGATGAAAAGTAATTCATTGTTTGCATTTTACAAAAACAAAAAAAAATTTTTAGTGTAATGAGTTTATATGGATTTGATCCGTTAGTTGAAGATAATACATTTAGTGATAAGGAGACACATGATATAACATCATCTCTTCCAGAAATCGAAATTCCGTTGCATCTTCTTTTCAGATCTCAAATTCGTTGGAATGCTAAATTAATAGCTAATACTGCCGTAGCGCTTTCACCGCACTTCATCAATCTGTACCAACAACGTAAGAAAGGTGATGCATTTAAGCTTTATTGTTCAATTTTCATAGGTGATGTTACTTTACTAGGATATACAGAAGAAAAGTATGTTTTGGTTCAATCAAACACACAGAACATCATCTTCTATGCAACACAAGGCTTGAAATTTGCACAATTACTTTATCGTAACTATCAATTATCTTTTTCTGCATTAATGGATAAGAATTTACTCACTTTGAAATGCCCAGACATATCGCTATTCCCTCGTTTAGACCTTCCTCTCTCTCCTTCACAGCAATTCCAGCTTACGTATCTTGCTGCTTGTGTAAAGCTCGGTGTACCTTATAATCACCAAGTAGTGAGATATGTACATACAATGCTTCTCAGCCAGAACACTATTATCGATATCGCTCAACTTCCTATTGATTATTCAAAGCCACAAGAACAATCAAGCATCATCAAGCCTATGTTTACTACTCTAGGAGAAATGAACTTCTTATCCGGTATCTGCTGCTCAGATACGAAGAAGCCAAACCTTATTGACTTAATGACTGAATTTATTAAGCTCGGAACTAATTTCCGCATTGTACATTTCAACAATTGTGGTATCAATTCTGGTTTTACAAACCTTTCCAGAAATGCAAGAAGCAATTCCGATTTTAACGTAAATTATTGGGATCTTTCTGGAAACAACCAAATTCATGATATCCAAGCCTTCCCAGAAATTCTTTCTTACAACCAGAGTCCTGTTTTCCTCCTCAATTTGTCCAGAATGAACATTCCTCCAAAAGTTGCTGCATCAATTTTCGAAGTTATGGCAAGAAATGACAATTTCTATGGTGTAAGGCATCTTTTCTTGCAGGGATTCCCATTCCAGGACCAAACAGTCCAGAAGAATATCACTACTTTCTTGGAAAACGCAAACAAAGATTCAAGATTGGAATTACAAACTTTGGATCTTTCAAAATGTGGTCCAGGCATGGATGCTACACTCAGAGCATTCTGTTCTTACAAGACCCAGCTCAAAACTTTGCTTTTGAACGATAATAATATCACTCCTTCGGCATTTGAAGTCATTTGCTTTGCTTTGAGAACATTTAACACCATAGAAAAACTTGATATTTCAGGAACTAACTTGACTAAGTCGAATTTGGCAACAATTATCCAAACAATTTCTGAAAATGTCAATATCACTAAGTTTAGGATAATTATGGATAGGATGGCTATCAGTAGTGATGGATTGCTTCCTATTTTGCGCGCATTCCTTTCTTCAAGGCGTGAAAAGTGGATTGAAATTTCCTTGAACGGAAATAATATGACATTTGACGATGTTGAACCTTTGCAAGCTTTAGTTAAGAAGATGCATAACCTCGAAGCAATCTCCCTCAGTAACAATTTCACCGAAAAAATGAAAGGTGTCGGTGAATTACTTGGAAGATTCTTTTTGAACGGTCATCTCAAGAAATTAACGATAGAAGGTACGAACGAAAAGAAGCTTGGTCATGAATTATTGCCACTTCTTCAAGCGGCAAGTCAATGCCAACAACTAGAATCCTTAGATATCTCTGGAAACTGCGGTAAGAACGAAATAATTCCTCTTCTTTCCGCAATTGTTTCTCAGTGCAAGAACCTGAAGTCATTGAAGATGGATGGCAACCAAATAAACCAGTTTGAACAGATGGACCAACTTATTACAAGTATCAAGGAAAACGAAAGCGTTATTAGTTTTAGCTATCCTGTCCTTGATGCTAAACAATTCGTTGATTCAAAGAAGCAAAAAGACCAAAAAATGTTGATATCTCAAATTTCCAACCAACAAGTTGAAGCTGGAACACATATCAACTGCCATAGACTTGCACTTAAAATGCCATCAGAACTTCCATTCGAAGCTAACGAAGATGTCCAAGATTTAATCCAAGAAATCACAAGAGACGAAACAAGACATGTACGTGGAAGAAAACTCATGATTCATTACATGGCTTGCGAGGAGATGCATGTCCCTCTTCCTTTCCAAGCAGAACATCTCTCAGAGCCAGAAAATGTTTTGTTACTTCAAAACACAGAAAAAATCAAAGTTTACGAAACTCCTTCTTTGGAGAAATATGTCGAAGAAGACAAAGATAACTACAAAGGAATTCCATTCACAACAATGAATCCTGACTTCAATACTTTGTTTGCTAATGAAAACTCCTCAGAAAATGAACAGAAACAAAAAGAAAGTGAAGTGAAACAAAGTGAAGTGGTCGCAACCAAAGAAAGGGCTATTTTCTTGTTCAATGAAGAAGAAGCGGAGAAACATGAAGATGAAGAAGAGAAGAAACCAAAGAAGAAAGCTCCACCTTTGAAGAAGAAACAAATCAAAGATAATGATGATGACGAAGATTACAAGAACATCAAGAGAAGAGTTGATGATGACAGTGAAGATGATTTCGAAATTAAGACAAGAAGAATCTCAAAGAAAGAATTACAAAGAATTCTTCCAATTGATGCTGAAATTTCTGACAGTTCTGATGATTACGATGATAATTACGTGGATCCAAGTGAAAAGGCTCCGAAATTCGTTCGTAAATCAATCGAAGATGATGATGAGGAACCACCAATGCCTGTCAAAAAGTCAAAACCGTCCAAACCGTCGAAGGCAAGTCTAAAATTGTCAGAAAGTTCATCGGCACCAGAAAAACCGAAACCAAAGCCAGTTAAAAAGCTTTCCATTGGAACACCACAAGTAGAAATCAACAGGATTCGAGTTGAGTCAGAATCCGAAACTGAAGAAGAAGAGGAAGAAGAAATTCCACTTCCTCCTTCACCTTTGAAGATGAAGAATCCAGCTCCACCAATTTCTCCTCCTCCTGTCGAAGTTCCAAAAATACAAAAGAAGAAATTCCAGTTTTCTGACAGCGATGATTATAACCAATCTCCACCATCTCCACCAGCTGAAGTTAAGCCTCTCATGCAACCGAAGCCAAAGCCAAATAAGATGAGACCACCTCCAATGCACGAGAATCCATTCAAGAAACCTTCTCCCCAAAAGAAACAACCTGTAAAGCCAAAGAAACTCGAAATCAATGACTCAAGTGATGATGATATCGATGTTCCTCCTCCACCACACATCAGAGAAATAGTGAAGAATGGAAACAAAGGTCCTTCACCTTCTAAGATTCCTGTTTACAATAGGAATCAATTCCAATTCTCTGATTCAGATGAATGAAAGAAAAAATTTTTTATTGTTTTATTTTATTGTGTGAAAAACTTTTAAAAAAGGATTTTATTTCAACATTTTTAAATTAATTCTTCTTATCTATAGCAATGAACTATGATTTCATTAATTAGCTGAAGTTAAAGATATATTTTTGACAATATTTCTGCAATTTTGACACTTTACATATCAAATTGTCAAAAGTTAAAAGAAAAATCAAACGCAAACCAAAAGATATATACTAACAATAGATAAATAATAGAGATTTTGATAAATTTGATTGTTTTTATCCATAATTTAGCATTGCAGATAAATGCAATGCACAGGAGACATGGTTGATATGTCTGATTTCTATCATAATTTGAATGATTCTGATATTAATAACGGTGATGCAGAAAAACTCCTCCAAGCATTCATCTGTACAGCTGATCCAAAAATTGGAAGGGATAATCCAACCTCAATAACACTAGAAATGTTATTAAGAAAATCAAAATACTTCAAAGTGTATGTTGGTCGCAACAATGCCTTTGCGTATATGGAGCATTACATCAAAGAGATTTCAAAATTAGAGAAAATACTATCAATATTCAATGTACCAAGTGATCCAGACTATTTATATGTAGAAACAGAAACATTTTTCTCATTAGACAAGTATTTTTCCGATTTAATATACAAAATCCCTGCACCTATTGAAATTATTAAGAATTTTTGCAATTATTTCAGATTCCACACTATCACATACAAAGACCAACTATTTGGTTCATTCACTTGCCCTCCTTTTATTGATGAACCAGCACAAATTATAGATATAGACTTAATTCGCGGAAAAGCAATTATAAAGAATCGCTCATTAGTTAATACAGATTTCAATAGCAAAGAATTTACCTCAAAACAACTTTCCGAAATTATTTCTTCAGAAACCAAGCCGAAATTAAAAGATATTATAGTCAAAACATCATTTTCAGGAGATTCCACAAAAGGGGTGCTATACAAAGGAGCCACATTCATTGGAGAATTTCAAATTCAACAAATCGACTTAAGAATACTAAAAACATGGAGTTCTTCAATTACCACTGAACAGATGGACTCATTGTTAGATGAGACAGCTACTCGTATCGAAGTCAATGAGTGCTTTTCACTATTTTCAGGTGCATTAATTAAATTCTTTCCAAAGATCAAAGCATTGCCTGTTAAAGTTGCTAAACCAAAGCCAAGTGTTGTTAAACAACCGGTTAAGCCGGCTCAAAAGCCAAGACCACGTCCGAAACCTAAAGATGAATTTGCTCTTTTAGAAAAGGAGCTAAATAACAAAATACTAAACAAAAGATTCGGTACTTCAGTATTTCACTACGAAGGACAGGTCGACCAGCTTGAAAACGAAGATCTTGAGCGAGCTCTTAGGATTTGCCAGTCCTGCTTAACAACTTCCAAAGATATAATGAAGGATTTGAATAGACTGAAGAAGACAGCAACTGATAAACAAACAGATGATCAATCAACTAAAAAAGAAAAATTAATTTCAGATATCGAAAAGCATCTTAAGAATGAAACAGAGAAACAGCAGAGATTGCTGGAACTCATCGATAAACTCAATAATAAATTGGATCAAGAGGCCAAATTTTCATTATCAAGTTCATCTGATTCAGAAACCGGCCAAGACAGCTCTGACTATGTTGTCAAGTCAAAGTCAAAGTCGGGTTCCAAATCTTCTGAAAATTCCAACAAGATTTCGGAGGTCAAAACCGAAATTGTTCCAAAGGAGTCGATTTCCACCCAAACATCTCCTGAATTTCTTGTTAATCAGTACCAAACTGCTCTCTTTGACATCAAAAACTCAATTACAAAATTATTACAAGATCAATTCCAGAAATCCGTCAAAGAAATCAACTCATGCAATGATATATCCAAAACACAGATCAAAGAAATCATTGTTTCTGTTATTGGAGAATTTCATATTCATGATAGCGAAACTTTATCAAAATTACTTCTTCCTAAGTTAGATCTCATTTCTAAGCATCATGAATCATATTTCATTGCTCAGAAACGAACTTTCAACACGATTTACAAATTAATTCAAGAAACTTTGGCTAATTACGAGAAATTGTTCACAAAGAAGTTCGATGTCAATGATGCAGTCCATGTGTCTAATATTCAAGACATTGTATGCGAAATTCTTGAAGCTACAAAAAATCATCAAATTATTAAGATTCCGAACCAGATTGTTTACAGAAATCCAGCTGATTTGGCTCCATTATTCAGTGGAGATATAAGTACTGATTTCGAAATTAATGATCTCGCGATTTTCGAAAACAAAAAAGCAATTGTCACTTTTGTCTCCGGAAATGGCGTTATTATATTGACAGAAGATAATAAGACAGTGTCTGTGCAGAAGAACATGCTTAAGAAATGCGATCCTGATGGAACTGTCTATGATTCTCAGAAATTCAGAGTTCTCCCTGGAGATAAAGTTAAAATACCTGATGAAGCTGTTGTTATTAATACTTGTGGTGGAATTGCCTTCTGTAGAATTGAAAAATTCGGTGTAATTGTTGCAGTTCAAGGAAAAGATATTAATTTATAGCATAATTATATGAATAAATGTGTGTATTTTTATAGATTTCGTGTTTTTATATGCTTCAAATACTATAATTGTTGAATAGTACTCAATATATACAGTAATAGTAGATGTTAGTATAATAACACTCCAATAAATATGTTAATGTAATTATGGAGACACTACATCCTTAGGGAAAATGCTGATAAAATTTTTGTTTCCTTGAGATTAGTGATAATAGTCCTTGGCATGTTCCTTAGGAGGAATTTTACTAGGTCATGCAACAATGCAAGGTGTGGATTGATTAAGAAAGCTGTCTTGCTGGCATTTGCTTACTCGATTAGATTAATCTAATAGTTTGGAACCAGAACTTCCATTAAATTGAAACGTGCTCATCATATCTGCTGTTTGCAGAAAGTATCCAACTTTTGCTTTGACTGAGCTCAGGAACCCTTCAAGACCTTTATATCATAGAATAACTGTGTTCAATGAGGAAAATTGTAGAGTCTCTAACTATTTGAATATCATAAGAGGGATGCATCTCATTTCTGATGTCTTGTGAACTAGTTAAAATATATTTATCGGTTTAACTAGAGCGAACATGAATTTTGGATATATTATTTAAACATCAATGTAATGGTACTCTGAATGTTGAATGCATTCCAGGCATTAGAGCAATTTTTGCAATTCAATCAAGACAAATCAATTCAAATGGATACCAAGATAAACAAAAAGTCATATTTAGGTATAGACTAGTGAAATCAGCGTGGTAGCGAATATTTTTTCAAATCCGATTTTGATCAAAAAGTGACAAAAAATTTCAATGCTGTTCTTTCTGAATTCACTAGCTTTTTCTGACCTGGGTAAGTACTGTCAAGCGCCTAGAAAATCATTCAGCTTCCCAGATGATAAAAAGCTACTTCATGTCTCTGTTCTTATTAGACACGGCCACAGAACGCCAGAAAAACCACAATTACCAATGAGTGCTCGTGGACATTGGGAATGTGATGATGCGAACGCTCCAGCACCACGTTCTGAAGGAGGTCCATCAAAATTTTATAGATATTATGATCAAATTCTCGATCCAGAAATGATTGATTACCCGCCAAGCTGCCGTGCCGGTGATTTGACAATAGTTGGTCAACAGATGCATATTGATCTTGGTGCAGCATACAGGAAATTCCTTGTTGATGAAAAACACTTTTTACCACAGAAAATGGATCCAGCTCTCTTCGATTTTTACACATCTCCCATTGAACGAACATTCCGCAGTGCCGAGTCATTCATCGATGGTCTTTATCCACCTCTTTCCGACAATGAAGTCCTTACAATTATTTCCGGCACAGCTGCAGCCGCTCCATTGAATCCAAGTGAAACGAACTGTGAGCAAATGAAAGTAGAGCGTGATGCTTTCCTCGCATCCGACGATTACAAGAATTTGGTCACCGGAATTTGGCCAGACATCAAAGATGCCACACAACAGTACTTCCACGTCATGGAACCAACAGTTGATGGTGTCCATTTGATTTGTGGCTGGGCCGTTGCATTCAACTGCAGTGTTGGATCGCAAGTTCCTGTATTTATGGATGACAAGTTCATGAATGCATGCAGGAAGGAGAACAGATACTCACAATGGGGATTATTCGCATATCTTTCTAATCATTCTGTTGCAGGAGCCCCAATTTACAGACACATCCTTAAAGTTGCAGAAGATGGCATGAAGAGTGGTAAGAAATTTGCATTACAGAGTGCACATGATACAACACTTGCTGCATTCCTTACTTATCTCGGCGTTCCTCAGGAAGATGTCACTCCATACGCTTCACATGTCGCTATCACATTCTGGGAAGATAACAGCCAGAATAAGTACATCAAGATTTCACTGAATGGCAATGATCTCATCATGCCAGGCTTTGAAGGATCTCCTTACGTTGAATACTCACAGTTCAGGGCTAAATACAACCAATTCCAGGACTTCTGTCCCGAAATTGCTGTATAAATCATCTTTTTGTCATCCCATTTCTTAAATTTATATTTCTTAAAACTTCTGCATTATAACGTTAGAAATAAATTCCACTTCTGAAATCGATTGAAAAGATAGCTTAGAACTTTAGAATATAAATTAACAAATCAAATACTAGTTTACATCAATAATTTAACTTAATTAAGATAAATTGATGTTATTCCGAATCTTTTTTACATGAAAATTTTATATTTTCCATATGGTATCTATATTCTACATGTAAAAAAGAATTGAAATTATCAAACAATCAACTGACGTAATCTCACCATGTAAATATATCAATAATTGAAAAATCGGGTAACTTATTTTTTATGGAACAAAAATTTTCAATTTCCATTCAAATGAGTCTGGTATAACAGTTCTAATTAATACAAAATGATAATACGAGTTGATAACTGCAACTAATAACATAAAATTAAATAAAATAAGTCTAAAAATAATTTGTACGAAAATTATCAACAATTTTGGGGACGATATTTTAGTGTCAAAAGCCCAATACCTATTACTAAAACAAATCCTACCATTTCTGATTCTGACAACGCATTTGTTTATAAATCAATTTTTAAAAATTTGCCATACTATGCAATTTACTTCAAAAATAGAGATAGTTATTACATATTATCAGAACAAAATGATTTCTCTGATGGTAAGGGTACCATATATATTACAGGGTATTCTCATCTTGTTTGTAACCATTTTTATTCTTTTAATAACTCATATAATAGGTTCATATATTGTGAAAATGTGAATAGAACGGTTACTGAAGGTTCTATTACGTCCTACGATAATAGTGATGATGGTTCATTATATCAATATAATGGACAAATAAATATTAAAGCAGTGAATTTTTCAAAGTGTCAATCAAATATAGGTTCAGCCATTAATTGCAAAAATATTCAAAATGAAGAAAATGTTAGTTGTTGTCACATTGATTCGTGTCAAGCATTAGATCACGCCACAATTTGTTATAATTCATTAAGTGCAAAACTAATAAAATCTAATATCATAAATAATACTCAAACAAATAATATTTATGTAATAATTTATCTTTGGGGTGCTTCTTTCTATATACTCGATATCGAAGATTGCATATTTCAGAACAATTGTCATAACGGTAATGGAGTGTATATTTGTTCTGGTTATGAAGCATATATTTATGTCTTCCGAACAAATTCTGATTCAGATGCAACATTCATATATGGAAGAGGTGCAATATTTATGTCAGAAATGGATACATCTCATTTCGAAAATGACTTCTTCATATGTTTAACACCACAAATACTTATTAAATACTATAAACAGAAAACAAAAGCTGTCTTTGATCCATTTTCATATGTCCATCTTTTTTATCTAGTAATGTTTTCTAAAAATAAAAAATAAATTAGAAATTTGTTTTTACTTCAATTTCAAGACATTCTTATAAAAGTATTCTGTGATATGAGTAGCACTGTCATATATTTATTAATTATCTAATTAGATTACTTGGCTCCAATAGAAATCAAATAATCTCTTACATTTATGTTCTCTACAAATGAAAGAACTGTATTTCCACCATTATCCATTGCCTCTTTATTAGCTCCAGCTGATATAAGATATTTAACAACTTCAAGACGACCATATTTTGATGCTTCAATGAGTGGAGTATATCCATCATTATCCTTTGCTTCTTTATCAGCTCCGACTGAGATAAGATATTGAACAAGTTCAAGATTACCATTTATTGAAGCCCGAATGAGTGGAGAATATCCATAAATATCCTTTGTTTCTTTGTTAGCTCCAACTGAGATAAGATATTTAACTACTTCAAAATGAAGACGTTGTGAGGCATAATTGAGTGGAGTAAATCCATCATTATTCTTTGCTTCTTTGAATGCTCCAGCTGAGATAAGATATTGAACAACTTCAAGCTGACCTTCTCTCGATGCCAAAATGAGTGGAGTATATCCATACTTATCCTTTGCTTCTTTATCACAGCCAGCTTCCATGAGAGATTTAACAAGTTTGAGATTTCCTTTTTGACATGCAACATGAAGTACATTCTTTCCATCTTTTGTTGTCTTTTCCAAAAGTCCTTCTTCACATGATTTTGAAATGATTTCTTGATCACCTTCTGGACAAAGTTCTTCAAAGAATTTGTAAACATTATAAAAACAATTATATTTCTTAAGTGATGAGATTTTAGTTAAAAGATTTTGAGAGAGTTTGCTGTCTTCTTGTGCTTGATTCTCTGTATTATTCAAAATTTGAACTTGTTCTTGAGGTTCTTCGATTTCTTCGGAAGAATTACGCATTTCCGTTCCATTTAACTTTAAAAAATCAATGATTCCATCAAATATTTTCATTTTCATGTATGTTTTGACTGATTTAAGAACTGAAAAGACCTCGTCAATGCTTTGGATAGTAACATTCGCATTACGTATATATCTGTATAATTTACTAGCCTTAAGAGTTGATGTAGATTGTTTGAGAAGAGAGATGAACTGAGTTGTTGTTAATTTTGCATGTTTCATGATTGTATTGCTGCATTCGAGATCGAATATATCAAAGAAATTATCATTTTGAATATAATCATTGATATGAGAACCAATGTATTCGAAATTCGGAGTAATACATTGACTCATTTATCAAAAGTCGTAAATTTACAAAATATCTACAAAATATCAAAAGTCGTAACTTTACAAAATATCTTAAAAATATTAAAAATTGAAATTTTGATCATAATCAATGAATACTTTGCTTAAATATTATAAATTTCGAAATTAATTGTTTTGAAAACCTCTGAAAATTAAATTCACGGATTGAAAAAGTATAAGATTTTTTTATGGATCTATTTATAAGCCATAGACAAAGGATTCGCCTCAGACCATTTCCGGATGCTTGGCCAAAAATATCTCTTAGAATCTATAAGTACC
Organism: Trichomonas vaginalis G3; assembly: GCF_026262505.1. Taxonomy (NCBI): domain Eukaryota; phylum Parabasalia; order Trichomonadida; family Trichomonadidae; genus Trichomonas; species Trichomonas vaginalis. The sequence goes on from NC_067207.1 coordinate 12,492,313, forward strand.
GAGGTTTAGCAAAATTGGAAATTGAATCATCTATAAGTGCCAGAAATAAGTTGTGGACGATATAAAGTCTCATATTGTATGCTAAATTCATGTACTTTTTATTCGATTGAGCTTCAATATTTTAATCAAATTCTGAATAAACAAAGAGATATTTTATTGAGTATATGTGAGAGTTTTCAATATCTTAATATAATATAAACAAAGTAAAGCATAAAGCATCAATATGTATTTTGTTTTCAATGTGCATATTTTAAAATATAAGAAAAAATTATGAAGAATACACAAATGATTTTAGGAACAATTATAAAATATATATCATTAATCTGAAGATAAGTTGATGTCAGATGAAAATGAACCTAACTTAGATTTTAATTCATCAATGAATGATTTTTGATCTTGGAAATCTTTGATTTGTTGTTTTAATTCATGATTTTCTATTCGTAATGATCGGATTTGTTCTTCGTTTTCTTTGCGAACATCATAATTACTAGATCGTGATGATGCCAAACTATATTCTGTACTTGCCTTCAAATTCTTAAGTTCTCTTTTAGTCTCTTGAAGTTCTTTCTGTTTCCTCTCCATTAATCCTAATGTTTGTGAAAGAAGATCGGATGCCCTTCGCTCATTAGCTTGGAATTTCTTGTTTGCTGATTTCATCTCATCAAGTCTCTTTTCTGCTTTCTCGACTCTTGACAAATAATCATTTGTTTTTTCTCGAAGTTGGCGATTCTCTGTTTCTAAAACATTGTTTCGTCGCTTCAAATTATCATTTTCTTCTTCTAAGTTCTCAACTTTTTCTTCTAAAATAGCGATTCTTGATTGATATTCTGAAACACGATCTAAGGCAGCATTATACTCTGTTTTTGTAGGAGATCCGCCAAGTTGCGTTGCTAATTCTTTGCACAATCCTTGACTTTTCTCAAGTTTCTCACCTAAATACTTTAATTGTTGTTTATGTGTGGAATGTCTCAAAGAAAGTGTTTCAGTAAATTGAGATCTCGCATCAGCAAGTTGTTGTCTTGAATCTTCTAATTCTGCTTCTCTAATTCGAAGCCTTCCTTCTGCATCACTTAATCTGTTTGTAAGTTTTTCTATTGTCTTTAAACTTTTTGCTTCTCTGTTTTCAAGATCTCTTCTAATTTCATCCATTTCTCGAATAGATGATTGTTGCATGGTAGACAGTTGTTCTTGGGAATGTTTAAGAGCATCTGTTAGTGATTGTGATCTTTGCTGTGATTTCTTTAAACGATCAGATAAATCATTAATAACAATTTTTTGTTCATCAATTTTTTGAAGTTGATTTTTGAGTGATTTAATCTCTTCATCTTTGTTGAATACTGTTTTAGATAAGTTTGTAATTTCTTCTGCATGCAATATTTGATCATCATGCTTCGATGTTTCAAGAGATTCAATGCGAGATTTAAGTTGTAAATTCGAATTTGTAAGTTCTTGTATTTTATCGTCTAATTTAGATGCATCTTTCTTTAGTTTTTCTACTTTTTGCTTTTTGTCTACATATTTCTTAGTAATATCATCGTAGCTTTGTTGATTTTCGACGATTTTCTGATTTTGTCGAGAAACTTGGGATTCAAGCTTATCATAAGACTCTCTAAGCTCATCAAATTTGAGTTTGAGAACTTGATTCTTTTGCTCAAGTCTTTTATTATTTTCGATTGAATCGTTATTTTCTTGAGTGAGATCATCAATATGTCTTTTAAGATCTGAATTATCTAATTTGTATTTTTTAAGTAAAGCTTCGTATTTTACTAAATCATTCGATGCTTGTTGAAATTCAATTGTTTGTTTTTGTAACTCGTTAATTTGAGCAATCAAATTACGATTTGCTGACTCTAGAGATGAAACTCGAGCTGATAAATTGTTTTTTGTTTGTTTTTGAACTAGTAACGTTTGCTTCAATTCATCATTTCGAGATGTTTCTTGCTCTAATTGGAATTTCAGAGTTTTAATTTCAGCAAGATAGCTGCGGATGCAGTTTGCATAAACCTCCTCGTTTTGTGAAGTGCGAGGAAGATTCAAAGGAAACCCCTCGTTCATTTTTTTATTTTTTTATAATTTTATCAATCTCCAGCAAGTCAAGATAGGTTTTCTGGATTCAGAATCGCTTCATCCTAATTCATATGGTATATACTTTTATATTTTTATCTTTGTTCAAATCATGCTCCTTTTGTTAGATAGAAATTTCATATTTCTTTTAAAGTTTTTATCTTATTGAACATTTCGCTATGAACTGATCATTTTTGGAGAAGTTATTTGATCCAGCCCATATAATCTGTGAAATGCCGAGTATATCGCAAAATATTATCTTTCATTAGAGTATTATATATGAAGATATTGTTAGAATTAAGGCCTATAAAGCTTTCATTTAAAGACAATATGAAATTTAGCATGAAAAGATATGGATCAGAATAGAATGCACTGATTAGTGTTTGTGTAGCTATTGTGTCTCGACATGTCATTATGTACTTCTATATCAATGCATTCTTCAAGCTTGAAATTCATAAATTGAATTTCATATTGAGAAAAATTCTGAAATATTGAATATCCTTGCAATTTTCACTATGTGTATCTATAGGCCTTTTCAATTTACAAAAATCAAACGAATTTAGCTGACATGTAACGCAAAAAAAGCGTTTCCTTACAATCCTCTATCGTAGGGTAACGGTCAGTTTAAGATATGTCATCAAGAAGATCAAGTTCTCGCAAGAGTTCGAAGCCAAATCTTACACCACTTCAACAGCAAGAGATCGATGCTGCCTTTGAGAAATTCGATACTAATAAATCAGGCACAATTGATCGCCATGAACTTCGCGTTGCTTTAAAGGGCATGGGATTCGATCTTCCAAAGCAAGAAGTTATTGCTATCCTTGAGGAATACGATCCACAAGGACAGGAATTAAACAAGGAGAATTTCACAAAGGCTGTTGCTAATTTAATGGCCAAGAGAAATCCAAAGGATGAAGTTAAGAAATCCTTCACATTATTCGATGCTAACGGTGATAGAAAGATTGATGAAAGCGACTTAACATCCATCATCAGAACTACAGGACTTAACATTGATCCAAAGACAATAAAGGAAATGATTGCTGAATTCGCTCAGGAGGGTAAGGATTACATCACCCTCGAGGATTTCATGGAGATCATGAACCCAACAAAGTCTTATTAAATTCCCTTTCGGTAGCTATACGATAATTTAAATGGTTTATATTTAATGCAATAAAATACTTTTTAAGTACTAATATTCCTTTTAATTTTTTTTATACAAATCCATTATTTTTTACTAATACATTTAGAATGAAGCCACCAACTTACAACTTAGGATTTAACTCAGATTCTTAGATTTTCATCCGATATTTCATGGATTTGAAATCAAATTTTTCCATATTCTTAATAATATAGCTGCAACTATCATTCACTCATTGAATATATGAAAATTCTATGAGTTTTGGCTCGAAAATGTAGATGTTCAAATCTTCAATTTCTTGATTTTAGAATTGCAACCAGTTTTATATGAAATATTTTCGATTTTATAGTAATTTATGACATATAAGATCATAAGCCAATCATTTTATTTGTTGCAAAATTCTTATAATTAAATGCTTTTATTATTTTTCATTTACAAAGCTCTTTCATACACGTCAGATCTAACAGTAACTATGGATGATATAGTATTTGTTGTCTGGAGTGGTAAAGAGTGCCTTCCAACAAGAGTTTATCAATTAGCTCAGGCATGGTACGGATTAGTACCTCATGTTCATGTATACACAGACGAAGCAGATGAATCTATTATGAATAATATCACAAATTCAAACCCTCACCTCTCAATTACTTTCCATATAACTCAAATGAGAGGAGATTATCTAATTGGAAGTTACTTCGAAAATCCATACAATCATGCACAATCGAGACACATACTTTCAATGTATGATATTTATAATTTATATCCAAATAAGAAATGGTACTTCTTTTGCGATGATGATTGTTACGTACTTCCAACAAAAGTACTTGAATTATGCAAAACAGCAGCAGGAAATGTATTCGGAATGACATATTACTTCATTGATGAAACTTATAAATTTTTCCCGAGCAGAGACCCTACAAGAACATTCCATCACGGTGGACCAGGCATTGCCGTTACTCATCAGTTCATGGTCAAAATAGCGCCACATCTTATGGAATGCAATTCAATTTACCAAGCTTCGAAATTAGGCTCAGATATTAGATTATCAGCTTGCTACGGACGTATATTCGGTCTCAGAGAATGGTATTATCGCACTGGAGAATCAAGTGCCTTTGGAATGTTTAATTCAAATACACCAGACAGAAACATTGATTATTCTCATGATATTCCAGAAAGAACACTTTCATTCCATCTTATACAACCACAGGATACAATTAAAACATGGAAATCTCATATTTCAACATGGAATGATCAATCCAACACTTCTTTATATGTTGATTGGTCTCCAATTGCCCTTCAAAGGATGGATATAGATCTAGGCAATGTTGGATATACAATGGAATTCTATATTTGGTATTGTCTTAGATATGAAAGCAAAAATTATTATCCAATCGGAAATCCAAAGCCAATTTTCAGACCAGGTGATAAATTTTTGAAGGATCCTATTGCTTATGAGCAAGAATATGAAAATGGCTTCAGAATTAGATTAAATTGCGATGCTGATCGCGGAGATGATCTCATTCAAGAAGGATTTGCTAAGCCTCCAATTTGGGGAGCAACTCTGTCAATGAAATGTCCAAAACCAACCAAATTTTATACAAATCATAATTCAACGATCCCAGCTGAATATCGTATCATCCCAGTAGATCACAAGTGATCTTTAATAGTTTGTTGTAAAATTATAAATATGTGAATAGAATATAAAATTTATTTGAATCGTAATTTTTAATTTTTATTAGTAAATGAATAAGATATATCATGAAATGCTTTAGTTTTGACTGTTTTATGAATTAATTTCTATCAAATAACAAAATTAAAGAAATTCCATATATTTCAAAGTTCAAAGATTCCAAATGATCAATGTACATTATGGCTCTGAACTTAATGCATACTTCTGTTGTTCACCGTACCGGCCTGAGTAGTTAAAAGATGAAAGCTGTGATTATCAAACTTTTTTATGAAAAAGTTCATGATTTTATTTCATGAATATTATTTAATTCCACTATTATTGTAATTTTAGCAATGAAATTAGTTGAACCTTACAATTATTTTTGTCAAAGGTTTTTCCACATTCAATAATCGCTTAAAAAGTCTCGAATTTTTGAATTAATTGAGAGTAGACGTTGAAAAAAATGAAAGAGTAGCGATAAAAAATTTTATTACCTCTTGTAATTGTATTGGAATTTTATAAAGCGTGCTATCCAAGAAAATAATATTAAGTTTCCTCTTTTCAAAATTTTTATTCACAAAAACTTCTCAATTACTTCTAATGTTCGTCTTTCAACTTGTACTCTCGAGTTCTCATGTATTTACATGTTCACATGAGATTTTTCAGAAGCAAACCCTTAGGGAGCTTACCGAGCCTCTCGAAAGAAAAACAATGGAAGTTTCAACAGATGAAGGCTTAAATGAATCCATTAGAATCAAATTTGATATGTCTTCCATTGATCATGCATCTCTTGATCCATCACAATGCACTTCTGTTACTGGCACATGTACATCTAATGATATTCTTACTGATGCTAAAAGAACAACAATTAAAGAAACTTTCTATACAGTAAAAGAATTCTTAGAAAGTAATATTAACATTACTCGCAATCCTAATGATGAATATGACCTAACAATTTCGGTCTACGCTCAGCCATTCGGATCAAGTTCCTCTGGTCTTGCATATGCATCATCATTAGCCTATAATGGTGTCAATGGGCGCCCATCTCAAGGAAAAATTGTTGTTAACCCCGCAAAATTGCCTGATAAGCCCGAAACCTTTCAATCAGGTGATAGACAATTCATCATGACTGTTTTGCATGAACTCAATCATGTTTTATCATTTTCTTCATCACTTTTCAATAAATGGATTACTAATGTAACTGCACTTCATTATACAGATGCCTATGGCAAGGAAATTAATGAATCAGCTTATAACTCATACACAGGTTACTTAATTCCCCATAAATATCTACAAACTCCACATCTTTTAGCATTTGTCAATGACAGATTCCATGTATCATCTCCACAGTATATGCATCTTGGTTTAGAAATCGAAGATGGTGGTGGATCTGGTACAGCTGGTTCCCATCCAAATGAACGTTTATTTTTCACTGATTTAATGCAAGGAAGAACATATGGTCCTGGTTGGATTAGTGGCATATTCTACAATACATTATGGGATACTGGTTGGTATGCTCCATCTACAAATGTTACCGAAGAATTAATTTATTTAAATGATTACATTAATACAAAGATCGAAGTTACAGAAAAGGTTCTTTTACAACCACCAACAAAATCATTCCCTGCTACATATCTTTGTCAGTCAACTGCTTTACAAGCTTGTTTTTACGATTATACTTTTACAGGGGCTTGTTCATTGAAATCCACCAGCGAAGTAGATTTTGAGGGCCATGAAGGTTGGTATAATCCAGAAAATAAATCAGAGGTTGGTCAAGATGATTTACTTGATTACGCTCCTTTACTTCTTCCATGGTACAGCTGCAGAACAAATGGATCTTCTGGCTTGCAAACAATGATTGATTATGATTCAACATATGATTACACTAAACATGGCGAAACTTTCAATGCAAATTCAACTTGTGCTTTGTCAACATTAAATAAAGGTATCACAGGTAACCTAATTGCAACACCAAGATGCTATGAAGCTTGGTGTGGTTCGGATAACAAGGTTAGACTTGTTGTTGATGATGAAGAATACTATTGCAAGTATGATGGTCAGTCTGCTAGCTTTTCTAACTATGCTGGCACTGTTACATGTCCACCTGCTGCTCAAGTTTGCGCAAATAGAAATCTTACAGAAGTATTTGGCGTATCCCAGTTATTCCCCGATCGCGGACCAATTGATGGACAAAATCTAGTTGGTATCATGGGATCTGGATACTCCAAGTACAATGCATCTGATGTAACAATTACTATTGGTACAGTTCCTTGCCAAATTAAGATCTATAAAGACAATTATATACTTTGTAAACTTGACACTCCATCAACTGATCAGCAAACTCTTATTAAGAAGGGTACATGGAACCTATTGTCTTCTTCTACAACAACTAACGTTTACCGACAATTTATTGCAAACGTTACAACATTCGGCGTTTTCAAGTTACCAGATATGTATGTATTCACCAAAAAGAAGTATGCTGACTAAACAATTGATTAATATATTGTTTGTTAAAAAAAAAATATTAATATATCAAACTTCACATATTGATTTCACATTGTTCAAAATGAAGCAATTTGATATTTTGTAGTCAATTTATTGAGATTAAATTCAAATATTGTAACATTGCAATAAATTTCATTTTTACTCTTGTAATTCAGCAATTTACAACTAAACAAAAAGGAATTCAATGACAAAATTAAATGAAATTAGGGAAAATAAACAAATTTATTAAAAATTCGAAACAAGATATGGAGTATAAGGAGAGAAAGATATAGAGTTTATTAGAATATATCTTTGAGTTGAAAGTTAAAAAAAAATACAGATGTTTAGAACATCCTCTTTTTGATAGCGCCAATTGCTGGACGGAGAAGTTGAACGATGTTTGCACCAGAGAATGATCCAGCGTCTCCAATGAAAAGCCATGTTGAAGTAGCTGTTAAATGGTATTTTTCTTCGAAAAGCAAACCAATGAGTTTTGTGCACTGAACATAGAGACCTCCATTTGCCCATGAGAAGCAGAAGGCCGCGAAAGGAACAATTTCAGGAATCAAAGAAATATTCAATGCGAAGCCGAAACAAAGCATAAAGAAGAACCAAATTGGATTGATAATTCTCTTCTTGTTCATTACTTTACGAGACACAAAATCTCCAACAAATGAACAGATATTGTAAAGTAAAATGAAGATATCGTGGTTGACAGTAAAACCAAACAAATGGAATGTAACGCGTGATTCGTAAACGTATAATGTGCATCCTGGATTGAAAAGTGCTAAACAAACCATGTTCAATAAGAAAACAAGGGAACAGAACCAAATTTTAGGGAACCAATCGCCAATGCAAAGAAGATCGCGGCCGAAATCTCTAAGACTAAAGTTGGATTGATGGCTGCCAAGCTTGCTGGCAGCTGGGAAGACGGTAAGATGATAAATAATAATTCCAAGGATTAAGCAGACACCTGTAGCAATGTAGCACCATTGGAATGGCATTCCGAACCCCATTAAAGCAAAACCAAGGATAGTTACGCAAGCAACACCAACAGGCATTGCTAAAACGACGTATAGACGAGTATCACCAAGTTCGTTGACGACATTGAGCATATTTGGTCCATATGAGCCTTCGCATACACCGCAAAAAGCAAATGGGAAGTAAGCCCAGGCAATATTTGGATATTTCTGATAAGAAAGGAAAACAAACAATGACATACCGATAATCATAGAGCAAAGAGCAACTGTAACACGCCATTTTGGAGGAAGACAACCGAAAACAATGTTGTGGCCAAGAACTCTGAAAATTAAGTTGAAACCATAGACTAATGATGCTGCGACACCGTATTTATATGATAATGGATCACCACTAGCGCCCTCTGTGAGCCCGAAAATAAATGAAAGACGATGTTGAAGTGAAAAACAGCAAGCATAGCCCATAAAGACTGGTAAAGTGATTAAAAAGCTGGTCTTGAATGTAGTTTTCTTTACAGTGTCTTCTGTATTAGTTGCTAAAAGCATATCAGATGATACAGATGACGTCATTTTGAAATTAAGCGATCGAATTTACAAAAACTGTCGTTTCTTTTTTTCAATGGTTATCGTTTGAAACACTAAAATTGAATGAATCAGAAATAAAAAATACATGTTTTTCTTCTTTAATTATTATTCATACTTGATGGTAAGTAATTATAATTTGAATGCGAGATTTTATATTATTGCACTCAAAATAAAAAAATTAGGTTTGGATTCAAATATCAATTCATAAAATTGATGTCGCTAAGCTTTTTAGTATAATTTTTGGTTCCAAATTTTATTTGTTGTTGGAAATATAATTGATGGAAATTGAACGTGAGAATAAAACAAAATTATAGAAAACGGGTTTCCTGATATGAATGTTGAGAATGGCTGCGTTCTTTCAAGCCATATACGTAATCATATAAAGACAATTTTATTTGAATTGCTCATATTATTGTTCTGAAAATGAATTTTGATTTACACCGATCCTGCTTAACTAAAAATGACAGAATTTAATCAAAACACAAATAATATAAATTTTATTTCATAACAATACTGCTAGTAGCAGTGTAAATAAGCTGAGGAATTGAAACATTGTATGTCTTTTGTTTTCCTTTACCTTTCAACTCCGTCTCTCCGCAATCTGTAAATTCATAATTCTTAGATTTAATTAAATCATGAGTTGCAGCACTAATATGAATATGGTTTGTAGCACATGTTGATTGCAATCTCGCTGCAACATTAATAGCATCACCGATTATATCGAACAAAGGTTTATCAGTTCCCAAAACGCCAGCGATTATTGGACCGCCGCTGTTTATTCCAACTCTCACGGATAAATTGGAATCCAATTTTCGATTGATTTCTTCCAATTGCGACAGGACATCAGATGAAAACAAAACTGCTTGGTCGGCAAATTCATCTGCAGGCAAGTCTTGGTTAAATAAACCAACAGCTGCCATATAAATGTCTCCAATAAGTTTTATCTTTGTGAGCATGTTGTATTTCAGTGCTGTTTTATCTAATACACTGAAATAGTAGCTCAAGTTCGACATGATATCTTTTGGTGTCAAATTTGCTGCGTATTCAGAGAATTTATTGATATCAATGAAAATGATTGATACTGCTTGAACTTGGAAGCTGATATCTTTTTCTCCGCGATTGATTTGATTAACAATATCTCTTGGAAGTATCTGATACAATAAAGTTTCGCTCTTTCTCTTCTCTTCTTCTGCTTGTTTCTGCTGTTGAACTAAGAATTCTTGATTTCTGACAATCAAAACAAAAGAATTTACATTGTCAGAACTTGATTTCATTCCAATAATTGAAACATGGACTGGAATTGTCTTGGAAGCATCAGTAACTACTGAATAATCATCTTCGTAAAACAAAGATGACTGATGATTCCTCATTTGGTCCAATTTCATGTTGATTCCTTCGATGTATTCATGGCTGAAAAATGAAGTAACATTTTGACCTAAAATTTGTTCAGGAGTATATATCCTAACAAAGAACTCACAGAGTTGTTAGTAACTTCTACGATTCCATATATGTTAGTGCAGAAAATGGCTTCATTTGCACCTTTGATAATCGATCCTTCGATTGTCAATTTTTCTGTAGTTTCACTTTCATTTTCTTTCAAGAAAACTTGGTTGAAAACTTTGTTATTTAACAGTGTATAAGGATTGATTCTCTTAATAATGCTTAGGCCACCTCTGTATGATGATACTCTATTGTGATAGTAATATAAATCAGTAACAAAGAAAGAAATCAAACACAAAACAACAAAAATCGTAATGATCACGAAATTTTGCCACATTTTTGTGTATTCAAGAGAACATAGTTCGAAATATCTTTCTGTAACAGTAAGTAATCTATCAAACATGATATAATCAGTTAAGAACAAAAGATTAACAACATCTGATACCTCGAATTCTGATCTGTTTTTCATGTCTTCCAGTATTTTTGTTCCATAACTTCTGTAGATATCAATTTGTTGATGCAAACTTGCGTTTTTATAGTATTTATATGGTTCATATATATTATATTTATCAAGTACTTCATCAAAACCTTTGCATGCTTCTGAATCATCTGTTCCTGATATCAAATTATCATCAATTTCATACAATTTATCTAAAATTATCTTTGCAATGTCTAAGAAATAATCATGGTATATTTCAGGATACGTTCCAGGAACGTCTTGTATTACTATACAAATTAAAATGGTGTTCAATGACTCAACGCTTAAAGATAATCTGCTACAAGCGAAATTATTCCAAGAATTGAGTTTCGAAAGATTTTCAGTCATCTTGATTGAAACCATAGAACTTGCCAATATCAAGAAGAAGAAACAAAATCCCCAGAAACCCTTTAATACTAAAAGAGCAGCTCTTTTTGCTGTTTCTTTCGTGTTGTCTGCGAATTTTATTCCATCATCTTTGTTCTGCAAAATCAATGTTTCTTTTGCTTCATTCTTTGAATTAATATCAACAGTTTTCAGGATCAATTGAAGTTTTTTCTCTGAATGTAAAATAAAGAAATGCAATATTAAAGGAGGAAGATATAAGATAACAAAAGTAATTGGTGGAAAAACGTAAGCAAAATGTCGGAATGTCTTTTTCAAATTTGATGCTTTGTTCAATTGCGCCAAACTCAAATTGGAAAATAAATAATTACTATCTCTATAAACAAACCAGAAATTATTTGCAAGCTCTGCTCCATCGACATCATATTGCAAATAATAAATTTCTGCATCTGATCTTCCACTCCATAACCTTTGTGCTGAAAACATTTGTGCATATAAACTTGAAAGAGAAGCATTCGTTAACTGGCCCAATAAAGAAAATGTTGAATAATCAATACTGTAAGTATACATTTCACTCACAGGTTGTATCAATATTTTAATGTATTCACTCAATTTTTCTCAGTTCAAAGCTTCATCAGATATCGCGTTAACTAAAGCTGCAAACATTTCAGAAGCTGTTGTAGTGAAATTAACAATAGGACGCAAAGTATTATTGTAAAAGTTGATTTTGGGAACATATTCTGGTGTAGAATTCACAATCACTTGTAATGCATCTAAATATTTCGTGAAAGCACCATGAACTTTGAAGTAATGAGCCATGAGAGAGATACTGGATAATGCGGAATAGAATCTTGATTTGGAAATGTAATCTAACTGTTGCATATTATAAATTTGATGGTTAGATTTGATCAAAGAATAAACAAAAGTTAAAGTAAAGATGACGACAATATAAGCAACAAGAATAATAAACAACAATCTAATAAATCTGACACTTTTTGGTAATTTATGCTCAAGAAGTCGATGCAAAGCCAATCTTGTTCTTGCGAGCTTCAAATAGTTCTTTCCAAGATATTCTTCAAGTTCTGTATCTAATGTACCTTCAGAGTCATTGTATTCGTTACTTGAACTTGTAGATTTCTTATCTGATTTTTGTGGCTTAGAACTATCATTCGGATTGGAATGATCTGACTGGTTACTAACTGTTACATCGTTTTTGACTATCTTTCCGTTAAAATCTACAATTCCTTCCGTTAAATATTTTGGAAATGCAGCAACCATTGATCTAAAACCGTGATCAACGGAATAACTCTTTCCTAGTTCGATATTTAGCTGTCTGTTTTTGATCTTCAAAGCTTCTGGGAAGTCACATTCTGCTTCAATTAAATATCTGCAAAATTCCTCGCAGAATTTAGGATTGTTTGGGTTTGATGTCAATGCTTCCCTCCAAACCGCTCTTGTTCTTGCGCATTTTGAACTTAAACCTTCAAAATATCCTTTATCTAATTTTGAATCATCCAAACCATTAATGTTCATCATTTCGCACTGTCTGGAAATATTATTTAGCTCTAGTAGTTTGATTCTTGCCTGTGAATTGTCCGAAAACTGTCGAAGAGTTTTTAAATTTTCAACTTGGTATAGAATAAATCGGGACATTAAGCTTATTTCCCTCATTCTCATGATCTGCTTTTCTAGTTTACTCTGAATTCTAAACTCTTTTGGGAAAAAATTGACAAAGAAAAGGCACATTGCAATTGCTTTCTCTGATTCATAAAATTCCGATATGTAGTTGATGAGAGAAAGGTTGTAGAAGCATGGACAGCATTTTATGAATGATACTCTAAGATATGTCAAAACTTTAGATTCATTATATCTTAAACCAAGTTCATCGAAATAAGTGTTATACTCTTGTTGATTTTCTTTGATGACTGATAATTTCTTTTTGATGAAATTCATTCTGAGAATGAAGAAAATAGTGCCTACAACAACGCATGATCCAAATATAAAAACACTATGGAGAAGAGGTATCAAAATAGGAATCTCTGGTTTGAAATGGCATACAAACATAACAATATCGCAAATTAAGCAAGCAAAGAATAATCCAAATCCAGATCCATTAACAAATGGATTTTCAAACGTAACTTCTTTGATTAAAAATATCAATGTATGTAAAAATAAGCCGAAATGTAATACAATTATAACTAAATATGACCAATTTTCAAATAAATTTACAATAAAGTATGAAAACAGTGAAATACGAATTGAATATGTGACTTTGATGATAAATTCTGAATCAAAATTTAAGAGCGGTGAAATATTGACGAAAGTTGAAAAACTGCCTAAATATTGGAAAAGGATAAATGAATAACAAATGAATACTTCATTGAAAAGAGTAAATATGAAAGCTATTATTAATGTTGCTGGATGCTGTCCATGAGCTATTAGTGTAAATATTTCTCCTAAATTAACAACGTTTGGCATAATCATTGCAACCATAAAAGTTTCAAAATAGTATCTGATTGGATAGTTTAAGAAACTGATAAATTTGCGCTGATATTTGAAATAACTTTGTTGAATTTTAATAAGAACAATGGCTGTTAAATTCAATAAGAAATATACTAAAGATGAGTAGAAATGTAGAATAGGATCATGAGGAACAGGTAGGTAAAAGATAATTGTTCGAAGCCAGTTCATAACATTCGTATTATGAGCTTGATTCCAATATGGAGACCAAGGCCATAATGAGACGAATAAAACTTGTAGAAAGAAAACCATTAAGAATGGATATACCACAAATATTGGACAATGAACTTTATGAAAAAGCTCAGCACAAAGGGGAAATAAATCGTCCTTAAAGGTTTTCTTGTGAGAAATTGATAATGCTTGTGCAGTAGTCTCCATTGAAGGCGTGATCGTGGGATTTAGGTGCTGAACATTCTCTTGATTCATTAAATAAAAATGAAAAATCAATGAAATAATTATTTCTAAATATCATTTGGACTATGGATTTGATATCTGGCATATAAAAGTGGCATAAAGAATGATATTTGAATACGTTATTTTTGATGACCATTCAATTTTTGATATATGTATTGAAAAAAAATTCCGCAATTTTTTTAATAACGAAATTAGTAAATTATCATTATAAATTATTCAAGCAGCATTTGTTCAATCATGGGTTTATTTCCATCGAAATTTATTTTTTCAAAAGTTTATTTTTCAATATTGCAGTTTTCACATTTTTATATTTAAATATTAATACCACATAAGGGTTTCGTTTTGCGAAAAAAACGTACAATACGCAATTTCGCTAAAAAACATTTAGCTAGCAATTTCGACCTTTGACTCCACTCAAGACGTCACTTTTTTAATTTTGCGGTATCATATTTTTGGAAAATCTTTATGAATATTATATAAAAAGTCTCTTTAATATCTATATTTCATATTTTTAGTGATTTTTAAAGTTTTTGCGAAAAGTATTCAATTATTTTTGCTATTTGGTCGGGTAAATGTTAGATTTGCGACATTTTCTGATATCATATTCAGATTCTACGTTGATAATAATGCTTATAGAACCCTCTTGCTATTGTGTCAAAATTGCGAAACCGATAGCAAAAATATCTCGCAATATCAAAATTGAGATATTGAGTGAATTATGCATTATAGAGATTAAAAATCTGATTTGTGAAAACATCTCATCAGTTTCTAGCTAATTCAAAAATCTTTACTATCTTATTCGATTAAAATGAAAAGGGAATAGTTTCATTATGCTTTAAATGACAGCCTTATAATATAATCATAGTTTTCGCTCAATATGCAGCATTTTTTTTTCGAAATCTATGGTCAATGTCCTAAATACTGATTGCTTTGCATTCATATCTCTTACATTTTCTATACCCACATCACTATTCATTGCTATTCCTATCTTTTTCATTTTTGTTTGTTTCTCATAATTTCTCAAAAAACACGATAACTTGATATTTGTAAATATCATACTTTATAACGTAAATAAGAACTTGACCTATTAAGAAAAGCAGTAATGAAAAGAAAATCTGAAATTCATAAAAATTACAAGTTTCTGATGACAATTAGCTTAATTAAACCAGGTACAAGATTATATAATTGTATTTTCTATCCAATTATCCATATAATATCTTATCCAGAAAAAATAACTTGATCAATACCAAATGATTTTTTAACTAGTAAATAAAGTATTTTCTTTACACACACATTGTATATCATAGTTTTTTTTGGTTTCGCCAAACATCCAAAAACAAATATGCTATAAAAGTGACAATTTTAGCAAAACGAAACCCTTATACCACATAAAAAATTGATTAAACAAAATTCTTTCATCAGAATTTAAATATTTGACAAACTCAATAAGAATATGTTTAGCATACTAATTTAGAAATATCGATATGATCTGAATTGTGATAACTCAGAAAAGTAATTGAATTATGATTAACCCTAAGAGCTATATTAAAATGTGATGTGTATTATTGTCAAAATGAAAAATTGTATACGATAAAAATCTTTTCAATTTCTGAATTGGCTCAAATAGTTTATGGGCTTGAAAAAATAAAATGAAAGTAATAACTAAACATATGTTTGTGCTTATTATCAATTTTTTGTATTCTGTTGCATGATACTCTTATGAAAATTCCAATTTTTCGCTGTTCAACTCATCATTTCTTGCTTTAAAGTTGATATAATTTATTTCTTCGAAATATTGCAACAGTAGCAACCCTACGTATTGCCAATGATAACCAAAGTACTATTTTGGAATAATAAAATTAAAACAATATTGAAACAACAGATATGTGCAACACTTGTATCATGATTATGATGAGAAGTCTAAATGTGCGAGTTTAATACACACTTTATTCAGATTTATTCCCAAAATACAAAAACACAATATACAATTTTGAACTTACTTGTGAATAACATCATGATGTTATTAATTGTTTTCTAGATATTTACAAAAGTTTCTAAACTTGTGAAGATAATCCTTTGTTTGAACAAGAAATATTTTTATATTACTAACACTAGCTGGTTATCTATATATAATAATATTCTATATTTGGAAAATATGCTTCTTTCCAAAATCGATGAAAAATAATTATTTGATTCTTCTGTTTAATTGACATATTTTAGTAGATAAATTATAGAATAACAAAAATAAAAATGCTTTTTCGTTTAGGAACACAATAAAAATGCTTTTTTCTCTCTAAATTATAAAATTTCAAAAATTTTAACATCATTTTTTCAAAAAAAATCTATAACTGAAAAAAAATCTGAATATAGATCCAAGGTGAAGTCATTTTTCTATCCCTGGGATAGACGATACACCCAAAACGTCACCTTTTTTGGGATTCTGTTTTTTTTAAGGTTCTCGCTGGCGACCCCCACGTTCGTCGAAAAAAAATTGGTGATTGGGGGGTCGCCAGCAAAAATCAATTTTTTTTCGACGAACGGGGGTCGCCAGCGAGAACCTTAAAAATAAACCTCTGAAATTTTAAAAAAGAAAAAAGTGTGAAAATCCCCTTGATTCGAACCAATGGACTTTACGATTATACTATGACTCTTACCATTGAACTATGACTCTAAGGGTTCGAAAATTTATTTGGTGATAATATAAACTTTAATGAAAAATTAATCAGATCAATTTAGAAATATTTATTTCATAATATTGAATGAATGTATAAATCTAAATAGTATATTATCAAAAAAAAAAAATAAAAAAAAAAATAAAAAAAAATAAAATAAAAATAAAAATAATAATAATAGTACCATCACCACAATTAGCAAATTCAAAAGATATATGAATTGCTATCGATCTCTTTCAAACAAACACATAGAAATTTTGATTAAGTATTTCAAATTTTTATATGAGATAAATATTGAACAGATAAAATATAAAACAATTTTTAATAATAAATATAGATATTTATTTTGTAGCCATTAAAATTTCTCGGCTATCTAATAAAATTTTGTGAGAACGTAATCTTTTCAAATTTAGTATCAATCTTTGGTCTTTTATTGTTCTCTCACATGTTGCTTCTGAAGGTGAAGCGGAGATAACACGAAGGGCGATATCTGCAAAGATTGATACATTGCCATCTCTATGAGAGATTTCTTCCCAACCGTATTCTTGACGTTCTTGAATCATATCATCAGAGAAGATATCATTATCACTATTAATATACGTGTTAAATAGTGTAATAATATCTGTTATTGTTTGACCCGGAATACGAAATTGTTCCAAAATACTTTTGAGATACTGCCTAGCTGCAACAAAATGGTTAACCGGCTGATTTGAACTAGATGTTACATCTGCGAGATCAAGCATAGGAGGGTCAATTGTAGCAGTTACCTGACGAATTGATCCCTCCTCAACCATATCAAGAGAAACTTCAGTCGAACCTTCTTCAAAGATAGAGTCCATATAGATAGATTGAATGTCTTCTACTGGATTAACGAAAGTTACGTTTGTAATATCAAATGAATTAATTGCCGGAGATTCGTTGATCTGCGCTCCGTGGACGAATTTTTGGTTGAAATAATACCTACCTTTCGGTGTAAAAGCGAAGGCTAAGCACCAAAGACCTCCAAAGTCCGATCCAAGGGTATAGTTCAACAACGATCTTGAAAGGATTCCAGCAAAAGGATTGTTGTTGCTGCTGGAAAGGTATTGGAGTGCTTCAATACCCTTGCAAAGCCATACGTAGCAATCAGATATCTTGGTTTTATCTGATTCGAACGTGGAAATAAGCTTCTTGAGAATTGCCAAGCAGTCTCTTAAGAACTTGATGTTTTCAATATCAATACGCGTATATCTTGAAATTTTGTCTTGATACTTGATAATAAACATACAAATATTATAATCATAGATCCACCTGGTGGATACATGCTTTGGACAGAGAGCTCCGATGTCTTCAACATGGATTCTACAAAGAGCTGATATTTCGTGGATATGTTTCACAATTGCTCCTAATGCTACGTCTTTTGTTGTCATATATTGATAACAATTATGAATCCTGTGGCATAAACACGGGATAAACAAGATTTTGAATAACCTTGGGTCATTTGAGTTGTAGAACGATTGATTCCATCCTTTCTGAAAACATTTCAATTGCGCTTTATTGCCATCGCAAACTACACTGCTGATCTTAACATCTCTAATGAAGATTCTGTTAAATCCTTGAGTAAGCGAGTGGATATAATCTTCAGATGTTCCACCATTCATTTGGATTGACTCAACAGGATAGGGCCGCTTGCTTTGCAGAGGATTTGTGAGGGAGAAGTCCAGATTGTGAAACTGCTGAGTCTTCCCCTCATCAATGGCAACACAGGTACAGGCAAGCTTAGCAAACTCATCAACTTTTGCAACATGGATTGAATTTGCAATTTGTATCATTGTTTGCCTTAGTTTGTCAGTTGAAATAGGCTGGTATATTTGAGAAGCTAGTTTATCAACATTGATGTTAACATTGTGTAACTGTGGGAACTTCAATATCATCGAGTCTGCAGTATACATTATAATGGTTTTAACTAGCTTTGTAAACTCTGGGCTTGAGAAGGTATTCAGAGCCAAGTTAAATCTTCCAGTAAATGTAGCAAGCTGTTCATAGATATCCCTAACGATATAGGTGTAAGCCCTGTTGCTGGGACGTTTTGATAGTATTGATCGATTGTTTGTTGTGATGCTACTTCTCCTGGTGTGCATATGTGCCGTTTGTTTTGGATCTATTTTTTGAAATGATCCTCACGCATTTCTTCCATTGCACAGTGGCATATAGTTCCGTCAGGACGCTTTACTAGTTCATTGCATTTAACATAATATTTTCCGTACTTGTCGCCTGGTTTTTTATATCTAAGATACTGATGCATAGTACCGACTTCAATGTCTTTATAGTACGTCGGTACTGCATCAATCATTGTTGAAATAATGAAGTGATTACTTAAGCATTTTTATTCTCAATTTGTTTTGAATAAATTCAATTTTTTAATGCATAATTTTAAAAATTCTCTAATATACCTTAGATATAGATACATTTATTATCAATTCAAAAATTTCAATATAGTTTTTGGGATGGGTAGCCCATCCCATATATTCAAATTTTCAATGATTTTGGGTTGGGATTCCCAGACCAGAATAATTTCTAATTATAATTCGTAAAAATATATGTATATCTCATTATTACATCATTTAATATATTTTTAGTTAAATAGTCACTATTTTCACAATTTTTATTATTAATTACTGAACTAAACATGTTTCAAATAGAAAGAGAAAAAAAAAAAAAAAAGGTAGCGGGGCTTCCAGGGGCTGCGCCCCTTCTAGCCCTGAAGATGTTTAGTATAAATGAAGTTTTTATTCGAAAAGGGCTTCCAGGCGCGTTGCGCCCTCTAGCCCCGAAGATGTTTAGTATAAAACCGCTTTTTAACTTCACTTAAAATGCCACGTAAGCTACGTAAGAATATACGTAAGAGGAAGAGAGCATTGAAACATCCAATAGTAAAACTGACACCACAACAACAGTTGCAACAACAAATGCTGAATGACCCCACTATGTTGCAACAAATGTCAAGCAATCCTATGCTTTTAAACCGAGTTGTTGGTGCACAGAGTGGAGGTTTAAGAGCGGCACTTTTAGCGAAAATGGCAGGCTATGGTGGAGCTGCAGACGGAACAGCATATAACCCTCAAAGTCAAATGAATTTGAGTTCACTCAAAAATCAAATAGCAGATGTCAAAAAGTCAAACATAGACATACAGAAACAAATAGGTGAAAACGAAAAGAAACTAGAATATGACAGACACACAAAGAAACTCAATGAGTTAAACGTAGAGAAAAAGAAGAAAGAAGAACAACTGAAAGAACTAAGTACAGAGGAATATGCGAAAAAAGTGTCAGAAAAAGCAGCAGAAGTAGCAAAAATGGAACAAGATGTTGTAAATTTGAAAAACCATACTACTCAATATAAAGTACTGAAAGATGAAGAGATAAAACAAAAAGCCCTGAAGACATATATGGATAGCGATGAGTATAAAAAAGAAGTTGAAGCAAATGTAAAGGCAGAAAAACTTTTACAGTTGCAAAACCAAACCGTACAGTATGAAAACTTAGCACAAGAAAGTAAAAATAACGACGCAGCCATGCAAAAGGCAATGAAAAGCGCAGAATATATAAAAGCTAACAATGACTGGTTAGATGCCCAAGCCAACGCTAAAGCAGCCCAGCTTATAGGGTCAATAAGGACAAAAATACAAGCGGATGAAGACAGTTCAAATGAAGCTTTAACAAATGCTGACTTTAAGAACGCCTTCGAAGCTCTTCATAGTAAGGTGAAACAATGTGAACGACTTCTCATCTGGAAAGAAACTGAAGTCTGAAGGTTTCGACAAAGAGTTAAAAGAAGTAGCACAAAATATGACGAAAATAACAGATGCAGCAACGAGACAGGCAGTTCAAAGCGCCTATGACGCCGTTAGAGCAACTGTTGTGAAAAGTCAAGAAAAAGAGTTACAACAGACCAAAACAGACCTAGTAAATGCTTTCTTAAAAACGAAAAGTCAGGTAGGACACTATGCTGCAGATGGAACATATGTGCCAGCTGGTGGAACTTATATACCAGCTGGTGGAACTTATATACCAGCTGTTGGAATTTATATACCACCAAACCCTCCAAGAGAAGCACCTGCACCAGGACTACCTAAAACATTTACATCGTCACATGGACACAGACACAAGCATGCAACAAAACCAACAGTTCAAAACCCTGCACAACAACCACCTCCACAACCAGCACAGCAACCAACAGTTCAAAACCCAGCACAACAACAACAACAACCAGCACAGCAACCAACACAACAACCAACAGTTCAAAACCCAGCACCACAACCAACAGTTCAAAACACTACACAACAACAACCACAAACAGAGCAAGGACATAAAAGAAGTAGAGAACAAGGAAACAAAGATTTCTTAAAAATGCTTAAAGAAGACTATGGTTACCCAGATACTCTTGACTTTAGTAACAGATATAAAGAAGCTATTAGAAAGTTCAAGGAAGGAAATACTGACCCGAACCTATTTAGCTTTATGGCTCAGCACCAAATGGGATATAATTTCAAACCTGGAAAATACAAGCTCGCTAAGGGATATGATTTAATAGCATATCATCCAAATGACATGGATGAATTTACTCCGAGATATTGGATGTCAGAGCTAAATGACAATTCAACTCTCTTCATGAAACGCGTAAAAAATAGAGACGGAACGAAAGAAGAAAGGGTTATGAGTCCGGATGACTTAGATAGGGAACTTGTTGAAAACGGTCTCGGAATATATGAAATGCCAGCAGATGAGGTACAAGAAACTCCACAGGAAGAAGTTCAGATACAACCAGACATGGAAGAAATAGTTCAGCAACAACAGCTAGAAGAGCCTGAAGGAAACGAACAAGTCCCTCCTTTGGAAACTAACTTCACAGAACTAGATGAAGATTTGGAACAGCCGAAAAATCTTGACCCTCAACAAGAGTTGAGGTGAATATGGAATCTTTCCAAGAGTCTAAAAAAAATTCGGCTGACATAGTAGAAGAATATCGAAAAATGTTTGCCGACATACAAAAGACTCCAACACCAGATGAAAATATTCAGCATAGAATGGAAGTACTGAAAGAAAATGTACGCAAATACAACAACCCTTTTTACTTACGACCATATAACGTTCAATCTTTGGCTGAACTCGGTGAAAATAAAAGGTTAAATTTCAACAAAACATATAGAGATGAAACATTGTTTAAAGTTCATTCAGAACCTAACCAAGATGGAAACAAACCTACTTTTGTTTCTGCAGACTATGGAACTACAATGAGATGGGGTCATAAAGCTAACCCGGATAGGTGGTTCATAAACTTACAACCACAATTCCAAGAAGTTGTAGACGCAATGGAAGTCAATGGTGAACCAGATATAGCTGGTATTTTCAGCGCAGCTTTAATGCCATTGAAAGATATGAAACATGCAGATATTTTGGACCAGTATGAAATGAACATGGCTGATGGAAATATAACACCTGACGTTCTAGAACATTTATCTCAAAGAACTACACAAAACCATAGAGATGGTATATTTGGTGAAGAGTTTAGAAAGAAAGTTAGGGAGAGAGAAGGAAGAGAACCTATTGTACATGACCTTGCAAACGAAAGTTTACAAAATGTCATAAAAACTTACTTTGCAGACAATGAACCGAGAAGGGATGAATATTTAAGAAAACTCAAATGGACAGTACCAAATGAAATGTTAGTATTGAAAAACATGTTCCTTGACAAAATAAAACCAACTACAGAAATAAATGACGCAAGCCTGAAACGTTGGGTAAAAGCTTTCCCATTCACAAAAGATATTGTTTGGTAACATGGAAAGAAAACCAGAATGGCTACAAAAACATATATTTGGAAACGAGCTTATTCCATATGGACAAGCTCTGTTTGAAGAGCTTGAACCAGAAACTCAGGAAAGAGTCATGCAAACAATACGCGAAGACTCAAATACAAACTATGACAAACTCTTTCTAGGATATAGGTTACCTGAGATGGGCGACCAGAGCCCAAAGGCAAAAAGGACATGGGAAATTTACAACATACTAGGTGAACATGAGGCAAAGATGCAACAACTTGAAGCAGAGGGCAAGTTACCAAAGAAGAAGAGAAGAGTAGAACAAAGTGAAAGTAGTGAAGAAGTAACTTCATCTAGTGAAGTAGTGGCAATGAAGGAAAAAGAAGAGTTAAAAACTCAGCCAGGAAGAAAGTAAAGCTTGGTCCACGTGGGTTCTATTATGACACATAAATCCAACTATTCTATATTTTTACCCATATGAAATGTACGCCGCTCAGAATATAACGCCAACAGTTTTGGATGCCATGAACGGAAATGTTTCCGAATGGTATAACGAATGCGACAATGCCATTAGAAGGTCAGAAATAGTTCCTGGAACTTACGATATACAACTGCTGTTTCTTATGGAAACGTAGGTGAGTTTGGAGAAGGTTCTTCAACAACAGTAGATATTGCATGCGACAGGTTTCATATAATTTCTATGACAACTCATTCTTATACGTGGAACAAGACATTGAAATAAAACCTTCTGCCAAGTTGTCTGACAAGAAAGGTTGCAATGGAATTTTCTATGTCGGATACCAATATGCTCCAGAAGTTTTCATGGGATATAAGATATATTCTAACTCTGACTTAGTTCAAACAGTAACATGGGCAAACTATGAATGGTTCGCTTTGAGAAACTCAGTACAACCACAAGCTAGAGAACAAACAGACCAGTATGCAACTATTGAGAAAATAAGAAGACTTGACCCTAACGTTCCAGGAGTTTATGTTAACCTTTCTGGACAAACTGCAGCAGCAGTAACCAAAGTAAAACTGAAACTTAGAGTTCCTTTGTCATCTTTCCTCATCTTCAGGTTTTTAAGATACTTGCCAAACTGGGCAGGAAAAATTTCTATCGAACTTACTCCAAGCAAAAATAACTTAGTCATTGCACCAACGCAAGACCCATTCACTCTTACAGACGTAAAGGGAGCAAATCAAACGTCATTCGCCGAATTTTGCAAAGACAAAGTTGACCTAAACTTTGGTTTCTCAAACCTCAACACTGAAGTAAACTATTATTTCAATGCTGCTGGAACTGCTTGGGACCCAGTTAAGTTCACATGCGAAAAATTTGAATGCAAGAGAATAAAAAGCAGACTTGCAGTCTATATGTTGGACCCAGATATTTCAAATGCTTTAGCTGCCAAATATATTGCAGTTCCACTTATGTTCCC
This sequence comes from Trichomonas vaginalis G3, assembly GCF_026262505.1. NCBI lineage: Eukaryota > Parabasalia > Trichomonadida > Trichomonadidae > Trichomonas > Trichomonas vaginalis. The sequence goes on from NC_067207.1 coordinate 12,516,339, forward strand.
TATACACCAAATATCTGTCAAAGACTTTGCAGGTGAAGTTGGAAACCAAAGTGCTGACCCAGGTGCAAGAACAGATATTGCTTTAACAACTGCAATGAAACATGCAGATACTATGTTTGTACTGTTCAGACGAACTATAAATGACTATTCTTGTTTCTACAACCCCGGTATTAAATATCATATAAACATAGATGGCAAATATTATCCAAGAGAAGAATATTCTACAGTTGAGGATATGAGGTCATACAACTTGACATTAGATGCTATGAACTTTAACAACAATTTCACAACAACCATTAACCCTGAAATGCAAAGTTCTATTATGCCATATGTGAAAGTATGGACTCATACAGGAGGTCAAAAAACTCAATATACAAATGGAGACCGTTCAAACTTTTGGCTTGGCATTCCATTTGCTGACTCAGAAGACTTTATGGGTGGTATTTCAACTGTTGGTACAGTTCAAATACAATATACTGGTGACAGAGACGGTCCAGATGAATTGAAAGCAAAGAAGTTTACAAAACCAATAGCACTTTTCACGGAAGATGCTCTTTTGAAGATTCGTTCGATGAAACCTGCTGGGGCTCCTCAGATTGGCATAACGACAGCTTCCATCGAGCAGATTTTGGCAGCAGGTCAGTAAGTTGTTCTTGAACTGACTTCTCTCCGTCAAATATTGACAGTACGCCAGTTTTGACATAATATTGTATTATAAACTTACCTTTAGAAATATCTGTAAGTTTTGAAGTTATATTTTTGTCTGCTTCAAGAACTTTCACCATTTCAGTTATACCAACTTTCTTTGCTTTATGAAAATATTTTGGTTCAGCAAAGACTGCTATTCTATAACATTTTCCATTGTTTGTGTAAAGAACTATTCTGTCAATGAACTTGTATTGTTTGTGTGTGTAAACTTTGTTTTGCTTCAATTCGAAGAGATACTCAAATACGTCCATCTTTTTATTCTAAGTAAAATGTCATTTCCGAAAAATAGAAGCGTAAGTGTTTCAAAAGGTTTAATGGCGGTGGCAGATGTGAAGTTAAATTCACCAACTCAAACAAACAGTCAAAGTGTTATTGTCAATGTCAAAGAAAGAGATGTTGAAGTGGGGAAAACCATACGAAGACCAAGATGTATAACAATAGTTCCTGTAAAAGAAAACCAACATACCCTGAAGTTAGCAGAGACTTAAGTTCTGTTGCAGATATTCGAACGACTACCAACAACTTAAAGACAAACTTCAAACTCAGGAGAAGATTTGTCAAGCTTTAGGTATAATGTTAAACTTGGTCGAACACAACCCTGTAAAAGTGAACTCATATGTCATTGCACCTCATGAAGTTTTGAAAGAACTATTGAAACTTTTGACAGAGGCAGACGATATAAACATCAAAGAAATAGAACCCGACGTTAGTTGCTGTGGTGTTTCATATAATGTCATTGACAAGATATACGTTATGAAAGGAGGTGAAACGTTGAACTTAAAATATAGTTTCCCAGACGTTATAAAAATATTTGACGACCACAACATTTCATTAAAGTTTATTTGCTAAGTAAAAATGTCAAAACTTCTTGAAAGATGTTTGAAGAAAAATAATATAGACTTTATTTCATGTAAAGGACTTTACACACTTTTGAACGATATGAAAGACCCTGTTTTGTTTGTTCGTGTAGACAAAGGAAATTCTATGTCTTTACAAAATATTTGAACTCTCTTAGACAGAGAACTTCAAGAAACGCCATGTGAAAGTTTAGATGAAGTTCTTCTCCACTTTCAGAAAAACTTTTAAATATATGTAAATGGCAGAAGACATAGTGGTTTATACTATTACGACTAAAAACCCTGAGTCATATAATTCTATAACAACAAACTTACAAAGTCCTCAAGGACGATATTGTAAACTGACCTTAAACACAATGACGACTAAAGCTTGTTTTGCTCTTTTGACACCAGAAGATTTTATTGTTGTGAATGGTAAAAAATACTCCTTTGAAGATACTTACTCAGATATACCACCAACAGGTTTTGTAGACCTGTTTAATACTTTAAGTACGGGTGTAACATGTGCTGCAACTAGAGCAGGTTTCATTATGTTTGGATGTCCGACTGAGTTTACTATAAACGATATGAGCTATAATACAAAACTTATTTCTGGTTTTTACTACCAACAGTTTCCTATAACAGGAAAAGGAAAAGGTGTTCATACAAGGTTTGTCTTTCCATTGACTTTAAGTACACCTATTTTATATATTGTTTCAAACTTTAGGTTCAAAGTGCTATTCGAATGTCGACAGAAACTACTATGACCAAAAGATACTCATGCGTTATAAACAACACATTCTCTGCTGGTTTGCCTATTGTTCATTCGAATGCAGAGTTTTCAGCTTTGGTAAACTCAAACACTTTAGCAAACATAACTTAACCTTAGTTGACGCAAACTTTGTTCCTGTAAAACTTTTTATGTCCTATGTATTTGTCAATGACGGCAGAAAGTTTCGAATTGGAAGATGCAACTGGGTGAAAGTATTGTATTACAAGAACAACTTCAACAACAAATAGCTCAAGAACAACAAATGCAACAAATAGCTCAAGAACAACAAAGTCAAGAATAAAAAAAATATTTTTTTTTATTTTATAAAAATGTACAGAATAGATGTTTCAGATTTTTATGACTTCCAAACATTCAGAAATATGTGTCCATTTCGAGACTATAACAAAGCAGTCGAGAATTTGAAACGTTTAGTCATTTATGTCGACTCTGCCCCAGAATTTATGTTATGAAAGAATGGGATGTAGTCTTAACAAACCAAGAGCAACAATAGTTTCAGAACAAGAATGTAGACAGAAACTTAAGAAAATAAAAGTCGTACAAGTTGGCATGAAGATGTTAGATGCTTGGGATATCTTATTGTCAAAGTTAGAAGATTTTTCAGTTCGTGGTATAAAGTTTTATACACCTTCTCCAAACTTCTATTCTATCTTCACTGGATATAAATACGAACAAGTAGAATGGAAAGAAAATATTATAGAAGCTTGTGTTAGACCATGTCAAAGAAATTATATGCAATGGAAACGAAAAGAGTCTATGAGTATATCTTTAGTTGGTTTGCAAACATCTTACAACATCCAAGTGCTAAAAATGAAACTGCTCTCATTATAATTGGAAAACAAGGAACAGGTAAGAACACGTTCTTTACAGATATCTTATGCAAACTGTTAGAGTGCTATTCGAACCCTAATATGACAAACTTAGAAAACATCTGCGGTAAATTTAACTCTTCAATAGAGAATATAGAAACTATAAGTATAGTATTAACGAACTTCAAAATATAGATACAACAAAAGTTTTGAACTCAGATGCTTTGAAGAGTCTTATAACAGACAAAGTTGGAGTTGTTGAAAGAAAATATAAAGACCAAAGAGTTTGTGAAATGTTGCAAATTTCATTATGGTTTCAAACAATGCTGTTCCGATGAAGTTAGAAAGTTCTGACAGAAGATATGTAGTTGTCAGAACATCTCTCTTCTCTTTTCTATCTATA